>NC_051157.2:8474002-8651502 GCF_013339745.2 Dermacentor silvarum
CATTTATAGCTGTGACAACAGCGTTCCATCATCTCCGCTCGAATGTTGCCGGTGCATTGCACAACCAAATGGCATAACTTTGAACTGATATAGCGCGTCAGCTGTAACAAAGGCTGTCTTTTCACGGTCCCTTTCGTCTACGGCGATCTGCCAGTACCAGAGCGTAGTCGATGGATGAAAAATAGGTCGCGCCGTGAATGCAATCCAGAGCGTCATCAATTCGTGGAAGAGGATATACATCCTTCTTGGTGATCTTATTGAGCTGCCGATAATCAACGCAATATCGCCACTGTTGTCTTTCTCTTTAACTAAGACAACAGGGGAAACCCATGGACTCGCGGACGGCTCAATAATGCCTTTTGAAAGCATCTTGTCAACCTCTTGTTGAATAACTTGGCGCTCGGATGGTGACACGCGATAAGGTCTCCGGTGAATCGGAGGTGCATCCCAGTATGTATGCGATGTTTGACGAGAGAGGTTTGACCTAAGGAACGGCCGTCAAAGTCCAAGATGTCGGAGTATGTGATGAGCAAATGACGGAGGTCGTCGACTTGGGAGGGCAGAAGGTCCGGGCAATCATCTTTGTGATAGCGCTCTGTACCGACGAGAAGTGGGCGCGTCGTCGGACAAATTGCTGACGTAGGATCAGATGACAGTGATGAAATCTGGCACTCATATCTGATGGTGACAGGGGGCCAAAACTATGCCTTGGGAAGAACTTGAGGACAGAGTCCGAAGTTCAAGAGGGGTAGGCAAGTCTGGTTTGTCGCAAGAGTCACAACAGTGTGGGAAAGGAAATGTTGTGCGACAAAAGGACACTGGTAGACGGAGTACCACATAGTCACCATCCGGTACACTGGGGCAAGGTACGGCGACAATACAGGTGAGTGCTTAGGGCGGCAAACGACACAACTCAGCACAAGAGAGCTGGCTCTGGACTACGCCAGGAGCGTCTAATGAAGCGGTGAAGTCAGTTCAACGACACCAGCCGAGCAGTCAATTACAGCGGAGTGGTCAGTCAAGAAATCAAGTTCAAGGATTACGTCATGAGGGCAGTGGCGAAGAACATGAAACACGACGGACGTGTAGCGGCCAGCGACGCTCACGCGTGCGGTGCACATTCCAAGCACGGCTGGAGTTCCACCGTCAGCGACACGCACAACGCGGGCTTTTGCAGGTGTGAGCACTTTGTGTAAGCGTTTCACGGAGATCAGAGCTCATGATACAAATATGTGCACCGGTGTCGATAAGGGCAGTAACGGTAGGCCATCCACTTCTACGCAGTTGGTTCTCGTGCGGTGGCAAGGTTAAAAGAGGCTTTGCAGGTCGTGGGTCCATGCAGCGTCACCTCCGGCATTGCTTAGTTTTCCTGGGAAGAGCGGCAGAGGGGTGCGGCGATGAATAGCGGCGGGGCAGAGGGGACCGGGAACGACGATCATGCGGAGAAGGTGAACGGCTGGAGCTGCCGGCTGGTACAGGAGCGTCTCGGAGCGGTGAGTTTTTTCGAGCGGGAAACTGCAGGGTCGATTGTCGTTGCGGCGAATGTCAAAAAATGAGCGAAGGGGGAAGGTTGACGATACCGCAGTGACGGGAAATATGTCCAACGCCGTGGCAATGAAACATATGGCTTATCGTCCTGGGTTCTCCACTGGGCCGGATCCCGATAGCGCGCAACGTCGCTGTATTTCTGTAAGGCGGAAGAACAGAACGACCCGAGGGTGAGGAGAGGGATGCAACAGGCTGGAGTCCTGCGTTAGCCAGCTCTTCCGGAGTCCTGCGTTAGCCACTCTTCCGGAGTCCTGCGTTAGCCAGCTCTTCCCCACGACGGCTTGGATTAAAGAGACTGTCGGTCGGGTCGTCGGAAGGGCGTGCGAAATAGGAAGGTGGCGACGCCGCCTCAATTTCACGACGAACGATGCGGACCAGGCTATCGGTGGTCGGTTGCTGATTGGCGGCTGAACGTCCGCGCAGGACGATGTAGCGGCCGTGTTTGGAAGCCGCATGAATTGTTGGGCGATGTGGCGACCTTTCAGAGCTTGAAAACGCCGGCATTCCTTGATAATGTCTTCAATGGTCGAGCAGTCCTTAAAGACCAGCCAGTTGAAAGCATCATCAGCAATGCCTTTTAGGACGTGACTTACTTTGTCCGCCTCGGTCATGGTGGCATCATCTCGGCGGCAAAGGGCGATAACGTCCAGGATGTACGACACGTACGACTCCGTGGAGATTGGGCGCGACAGGAGAGATCTTTCGAAGCGGCGCTCTGGCGGCCAATTGGTTTGCCAAATAGGTCACGAAGCTCTGCTTACATAGATCTCAGCTGGTCAGCTCCGTTTCATGAGTGTCAAACCAGACGCGTGCTGTCCCACTCAGGTAGAAACCCACATCGAGTGTCACTGTCGGGTCCCACCGATTGTTGGTTGCGACGTGTTCATAATTCCTAATCCAGTCATCAACGTCGACGTTGTCGGTGCCGCAAAAAGATCCGGGTCGCGGGGTTGGATTAAGATCACTGGCTGGGGCGCCGGTGTTGCGGTTGACGCAATATCCCCGCCTGTTGACATGGTGGAACTTGCCAGGACACGTCCGCTACGGAGTTCCGTCTTGAGTAGTACCCAGCACTTCCACTAAAATGTCACAGGAAATGGTATAACTGAAAATATATTTACAAAATATTACAGCGAGCTGTAGTACTGCCAAGATTGCGGAAAGACAATCTCTTCAATCGTCGTCTTCTTCACCCCAATGGTCCACGTCATCTTGTCCCATTGCGCGCAGTCTCGTAACAATATTAGCCGCCTGCAACTTAGTTTTGCGATGTCCCATGCAGCTGTCTAGCGACGGCAATGTTAGGCGCAATCCTCTTGTAATGCTCTATTTCCGCTTCCCTTTCGTATCTGATAACGAAAGTACCAAGCGCGAAAATTCCCTTACGAGGCAAAATTATTTCTGTAGTGGGATATCCACATATCAGAAGGGCACCTTAGGAACAGCTATAGGGATGGTCACGTAACCACGACAGTCATGCATTATATACGCCTAAATCAGTTGTATCCTGCGACGTCATGCGAGCGCTTAACGTATTCTTTCCGCCTGTTCAGTGATCTCAGGCCACATGTTTCGTGTTATCGTGAACACTGCGGAATGGTCAGCACACCACCAGAGGGCATCGCTAAATCGCTGCGTTCAGTATCAGAGCAACACTTCATTTGTTTAAAACGACGCCACCTGTTCTTGTGAAGCGCATCGCTGCCATTTCTGACGTTGAAAATTTCGACTTCTGTATTTTCTGCCGTTTTGTAAGGCCTATTATTGTATAATTATGCCCGTTTATTTTTTCTTACTTGCCACTACTTTCTGTAATGCCTTCGGGCCAGAAATTATGCGAAATAAATAATAAATATAAGAATAAATAAATAAATAAATAAATAAATAAATAAATAAATAAATAAAAATCGCAATGCAACAATAAAATTTCAATGATTGTGACGAACGGAGTGCGCGACGATGACACATCACGTGCTCGACAAGTGCAGTCGCTGATTTTATTGCAGCGAAAATGCTACAGAGCAAAGCCAAATGCGTCTCTACATCGACAAGAAAAAAAATTGCATATCACCATTTACGACTGCGCTACAACAACGTAACAAACACTTTCAAAGATAGGTGCGTCGTACGCGCACATGCAAGTTTACTTGTGCCCATACATTGTAAACAAGTAGCGGCATGCAGAAGACGCCCGCGACGCGCCATCCACACCACGGCCGGGCTTGACTGGCGCCATGGAGGAAGGATGACTGGCCGCGCAAGCGCCAGTCAAGCCCGGCCGTGTCCACATCCCACCACGGCCGCCTGGATCGGCGCGCGCGGCGAGAACCCTGCCGCACGCGTCGATGCAGGCGGCCGTGCTCCACACTACCGGGCTTCAGCCAGCGTCCGCCAGGCGGCGACTCCGCTCTATCTCGCAGCCGCGTTCTCGCCAACGTGACGTAGCGTGTGTGTGTGCGGGCGCGCGCGCGCTCACGAAAAAGTATCTCCAGAAGTGATCGGTCGAAAACGCAGCGACGACGTCTGTAGGGAAGGCTAGCGACATAAACCTACAGAACAACGCCTAACCAATCGAGAGACGGCGTCTGTAGTGACTGCCACAGCGTCGAAGTGCCGTTTGATATTTTACGGCTGTGTACTGAGAGGAACGTTTGGTACTCAGACTCCAATAAACGCGTACAAGTTTTAACAACAGAATTTATACACTCATGTTCTCCGCTGCTTTCTGGCTGCATGAAGGAAGGTAATGCGACTATCCGCATCCGTGTGGCGGGCCCAATCCCACTTTGGGCCGACCTGAGCTCGCGGTCGCCTTGGACTGCGGGTATCTGCGAGGGGCTACAGCGAGGCTGATGCTTCACGCGTGTTCCGACTGTGGTTCCTCGATGGGCGGCAGAACCACGGCCGCGTAGGCCGAGATGGGCAGCGGCACGTCCTTGAGCGGACCCCAGACGAACTTCTCGGTGGGCACGGGCGCCTTGATGACGCTGCTCAACGGATGGTCGGGCTTTTCCACGTCTTGGCCTCCAATGATGTACGCCTGGTTCTCTGCGAAGGAAAACGGTTTCGCGGGCGATGAGCGCATGGCGGCAAAATGCAACGCGATATCCATCGCGAAAGGCTGAGGTTGAGGCCGTCTGAGGCTACTCATGTCTCCGGCTTTCCGGCCTCGCTTGCATTCGCCCAGCGGAAGCGACACTTGACCGCACACAATTTCGCTGATTACATGCAGCGGCCCACCGAGGGCTACGCGGCGCCAGCAGTGACGGCGACGTGACGGTTGTGCGTTTGCAAAATCAAGGCCATGCAAAGACTGAAACGTCAAAGTACCAGCAAGTGCGATCGCCAAAGATATCGCATGCTCGACCTGTCGCGCTAATTTTTGTGATGCTTAAAGTTGCCGAGATGCTATTCGAAGGCCGGACGGAACAGGAATCGCTCGTTCTGCGGTTCGATTTATCGCCTGCTAGTTCACGCTGCGATTGTGACGTCAAGTTGTCACTTCGGAAATGAAAGAAACGTTGCACCAGTTTAACAGTGTTCAGTTCTGTTTTTTTCCTTTTACTACATAATGTGTGGGTTACTGTTTTATTGAAGTACAAGTCTTATAGCTTTTGCAATAAACATCGATCGACAATTGATAGATGTAACTTGATAGGTAGAGGAAGGCTGTTCCAGTATCCTTCTGCCCTGAAGAAAAGTGGAGGTGCAAAGTTTTATGTGTACCCGCCGTGGTTGCTCAGTGGCTATGGTGTTGGGGCTGAGAGTCGGGATCGAATCCCGGCCACGGCGGCCGCATTTCGATGGGGGCGAAATGCGAAAACACCCGTGTACTTAGATTAAGGTGCACGTAAAGAACCCCCGGGGTCCAATTTCCGGAGTCCCCCACTATGGCGTGCCTCAGAATCAGAGCGTGGTTCTGGCACGTAAAACCCCCATAATTTAATTAAAGTTTTATGTGTGAACGTGGGCGCGAAACTTCAAATGGCAGGCTGGTGAGTTGAAATGCGCGCGTGCCGCGTACTGTAAGGTGCGTGATGTGATGAGCTGTAGAAAAAAACTTGTAATAAAGGATGAGGTGGTGATACGGTGAAAAAAAAAAAAAAGAGATAAGTTGCTTTCGGCTTTCGAAGATGATAGATACACTGAATATCGTAGGAACAGGACGAATGAACGAACGAACTGTGCAGATTTTAATTGTTCGAAGCTATTTTTAAATTCTTGATAAAGGTTCCAGTTGAATCAGGATATCCTAGTTTCGGTCTTTATAGGCAAGTATACTAGCTTTCACGTGTTAAAACATGGAAACATATGCGAAACAGGGAAAAATCTAGAAATCTGTACTATTCAAGTAAGCCACACCTAGCTGTCATGCGCTATGTATCTCACCCAATACACATTGGTTCAGAGACAGGATGCGAGAGGGAGGCGAACTAGGCGAGACTGTCGCATAAGTACAACGTGTTGCTGCGACGGGTTGCGCAACTGCTTGGCGAAGACGCTTCGTCAAGACACGGCTGTGAAAATGCGCGAACGTAATAATGTTCGCGTTCGCAAGGCGTTCGAAAGCGCCACAACCTAACGAGAGCGCCACAAACTAAGCCTTAAGAGGTGTCGCAGCCAGTCCACGCGCCCACGGATTGGTCCCGAAGAAAAGCCTTGCCGTGAGTGACGTCATACTCGCACTTTCTCATAGACAGAAACAGTATACCGAAATTTCAGCTGCTGTTACATGGATATTCCATAGTTAAAATTCATGAATATTTCAGTTTGTCTGTATAGTGCAGATCATTCCAGCTGCGACTATAGAGTGGAGTGATTGTTTACAGCTAAAAAGCTGTGAACAGTCACTTTAACAACAGTTTAAGTAATAGGAAATGTCTTTTTTTATTTCCCGCGAAATGTAGGTATTTCTTTGGCTTGAGCTGCTGTATTTTTCCATTTTTGAGGTTGGGATGTCTGCGTACTGTCTTACGTATAGCCTTCCTGTATATCCGCGTTGCACACGACTACGTAAATACGGCATACAACAGTTTTAGAGGTGAAGGCAGTTATTAAGTTAGAGGGGAGCGTATACTGAAGCAGTAGTGAGGCAGCAAACACTTAAAAATATTTTTGCCAGGATTGTTATCGCCGCTGCTCATTAACAGATGCATAATCAGCATGAAATGAGGTAACAAGGTTGTGTGCGCAGTGTAGCAATGTTTTTCTGGTTTTGAGAGAGAGAGAAAAGACTATTATTTTGACGATGCTTTATTCCCGGTCAGTCAGGCGTCTGACTGATGTTTGTGGAGAGGAGGGCAAAGCCCAAGGTCTTAAAGTTTAGTGTAAATAAGTCACTCTTTATGATGTTTAATGATCAGAAGAAAACAGATACCTAGGAGTGTAGGAGAAAAAAAATGCGGGAGGAAATATGAACAGGTAATCAGATCTGAAGGCAAGTGAACCATGGCCATACAATGAGAGAGGGAGGGTACTCTGAGGACGCAGTCATTGTTTCTATTTATGTCCACTGCAGGGCGATACCAAACTCGGTGTTATGTTTAAAATCCAAATGGGTAATCAAGGTTATGTATTACTCAAATATCGTTGGCTCATGGGCAATAAGCTCTACTAATAGCCATTACTTCTATTCTTCCACGACGAGGGCGTCCGCGCATTCCTTTATGTAAATGCCCCCGATATGCCGCAGAACAATATGTTTCGACTAAAAAAAGAAAAAAAAGAAAACATTATTGGAGGAATAGATCTTCATGCGCACGGAAAAAACTACAAGTAGGGCATCACCGGGAATTTACGTGCTTCTGCCCCCTACAGTTTAAATCTGTCGCAGATAGCAATTTTAGCGCGGGGTATTCAGGGAGGCGGACCCCGTATATATATATATATATATATATATATATATATATATATATATATATATATATATATATATATATATATATATATATATATATATATATATATATATTGTTGCTAACCTCAGAGTGAATTCAATGGCTAACTTTCCGCGTACACCACATTCAGCGTCTCTTTCCTGCCAACACGCAACATATATGCGCATGGCAGCGTTTATAATGTAAAAAACTGAATTGCAGAAAACACCGCGGAGGACGCTGATCACTCTCTCGTCTTGTGCGCTTGGCGTTATTTTGGCGTAGACGGAAACTGTAGCGGACTGAGGGAAACTGTAGCGGACTGGCAGCGGCATAGTGTGACGCCATACATGATGTTCGACTAAAGAGCTAATGGCAAGGAGCGTCTGCATGCTACTACGTAGTACGTCAGTGCTGTGCTTATATGCTTGTGCAAATATGTGACGGGGTAAATTCATGAAGTCGTCTGTTGCGAACTTGTGGTCACTCCCGGCGTCTTTCCCGGATGTTGTTGTAGCGCCGTTGTTTGACGTTATGCCGGTGTCTGTTGTCGCTGGCTTATCGCTGTTATCAAGTTATCGGTCGGTGCCACTGATCTCTACTATGTTTCGCTGGATGCGGCAAAGAAATTCGCGTACCATTTCTAACGCGTTCAAGATGAAACAGCGTCGCAAGGCGGCATTGCAGTCTACTGCTGCTTGTTCACGCATTTGCCGCTTACGTCTCGGGCATCACGGAGACGACAGCGGGGCGCATTCATGGCGGGATGGGCGCAACATATCGCGCGACTCACTGTGCTGGAGGACGTGGGCATTGTGCCGTGGAGCCGGCATGCACGCCACCTGGCGCCAGACTTTCTTGCTGTCCGAGTAGACGAGGATGTCGTCGATAGTGAGCAGCTTGCGCGTTGGCCCCACGCAGTTGTAGAATATGCCGCCGAAGCAGTACAGCTCCGTGTCGTTCACGTTCAGCAGCGACACACACGTGCGCGGCGAGGGCAGGTAGTTGGCCGCGTACGTCCACCTGCGTGGTGGGGTCAGCAATCGCGACGTTGAGCGAGTGCAATGGCCATCTCCGATCCATAAAAAAGAAATACCTTCCTTTAGAACATACTGCGAATAGCTCATCCGCTTGTTTCTGTTAGTCGGCCATGTTAACATAAATGAGCCATTTGGCCCACGAAGACGCCCGTGCGTCTCATCAACACAGCAAATGTAAAAGGGTCCTTCCATCCCAAACGTCACAGCTGGTGCGGCCGGCAATGGTCAATTCTTGGCGATAAAAATCATGTGGGTGCTGATTCGCGTAAATACAGGGTGTTTCAGTGAACACTTTCAAAAATGTTTAAAGGTTGCCTGTGGCAGATAGCACAATTCTAGTTCCATGAGCTGGTATACACTCGAAGAGGCGGACATTATTTGCACACAAAATTGAAATACATAATCGAATAATTAACAAGAAATTACTAATTAAGTTTTTAACTAATTACATCATGGCCCGTATTGCAATTTACAAATTCCAGCCGTGGAGTTCGCAAGGCGGATCCATCTGGAACGAATTCTCAGGATGACACCAGTTTCGAGATATTATTTCCCGATCTTTACGGAGAAATGCATTGGCGTTCCAGTTACTTGCTTAAGAAACGTCGTTTTATGCGTTTGTCGCGTGTACATACAAAATATAAAAAATAAAGGAAACACAATATGGTTTTAGTGAACGCATTTGTTCGGAAACCTACTCAAGCCTGTTGTCGGTCTACTATAATTCTACCGCCTTTCATAGCAATAGCTTCTGACATTCTCAACTTTACTGTAAAACTGAAAATATTACAAAACAACAAAGTGGTCATAGTGGAGTACATTTGCATACACATTCATCCAGAGATTGATATATAGCTGGCGAAACAAGCCACTTTCATTCTAGAAATCTCAAAGAACGGCCCAGTTGGTAATTTTCGACATATTATTGTGAATTAAGAATATGACCCCCCCTCCATGTAACCAGACCATTTCGCTATTGTCACATTTGACTAAAAGTAACTTAAAAGTTATGAATCCCAACCTAATTAGCTAACTGCACATTGTGATTTATTGCGCAAATGATGCCTGCTTCTTAATTTATTCCAGCGGCATTGCGCTTTCTGCCACAAACAATTCCTTGAAGAAAGTCGCTTAACCCTATAATTCCTATTCAGGCACGTTTCATGAAGACAATGTGGGCGAATATTTTACGCTTCGTAGAAAATGAGGGGACACGTGTTCTGCTGTAGGCGTCTCGTGTTGAAACTGCGCTTACTTCGAAATGTGAATGCTGTCAGTGGAAGACTTTTCGATCGAGTACCTTAATTGACAACATTTGCCGAGTAATTTGTCATGTTCATTGTTTCTTAGTGCATCCTTCATAATAAACGATGGTCGTTAAGTACAGCGCTTGCTTGTTCGTGCATTAATGTGTGCATGCCGTTCGTGAAATAAAATTACTGGGAGGGCAGCGTTAAATGCATGCAATATATGCGTGTCTCAATTATTGCTTGGGAACAATAAGATAGGCCCCCAAAACACCCAAATGCTGTACGCGTTTATTTAATGCGGAGCGCCTGGCACTTTCCGCTTGATGCTGCATATGTCATTCATAGCTGGAAAGTATGACCGCAAACGCAATGTTTCGCACGACGGAAAATGCACGCAATACTTCTTTTAAAATGCAGAGCATTTCTTTAACTCACATGTAGCGTGCGCCGTCCGTCTGCAACAGCTCGAGCACAGGTGCGCCCTCTCCCCCACTCCTCCTCTCCCGCATCACGCTTGCACACATGTGCAGCGCGCGAAGCGTCGTAGTTGAGTCGCGCTCCGGCGCTGCAAGCTAAAGCCCCTATATTTATAAAAGTAGCGCCATTCTTAGATCTTGCCGCCACCGCGCTCACCCCGGCGCTTCCTCCTCGCCCTCTCTTAGCCGCCTCCTGTCGCCCCAGCCTCCTCCGCTCCCCCATTGGCCAATCCGTGTCACGTGGAAGTTCGCGTCGCGCTTTTGTATATTTTTTTCTTTCCAGCGCGCTCCGACTGCCATTCTCGGGCCTGTGCGACGAAAGTGCTGTACGCACAAACGGATCAAACGTGTTAGGGACAAGAACTTCGTTGTGATGGCATGCTGCTGCGCCTTAAGTTGCCGCAACCGACAAGGCGAGGGCAAAAGGCTTTTTTTGTTTACCATCCGGCGTGCGCAAAAGCTTGCTGCATACTTGATATTTGCGCCGTCTCGCATCGTCGCGTTGCTACTTCCAAAACGGCATTATTAAGACCAGTTACTGACTGACGAAGCAAAATCGCGCCTCAAAAACGTCTCCGCAGGGCGCGATCGAAGTTTTCCTCGGATTTCCTCTGGTAGCGCGTTAGCTGTCGTCTGCCACGGCAGGCCCGACGCAGGCGGCGCCACTGTCGATATCGCGCCTCGATCGCGCTGGTCGCGCCGAGCGCGATAGTGGAACGGAGGAGGAGGGAAGTGAATGGCGCTACTTTTATAAATATAGGGGCTTTATTGCTACGGTGCTTGCAGTAAAGCCCCTATATTTATAAAAGTAGCGCCATTCACTTCCCTCCTCCTCCGTTCCACTATCGCGCTCGGCGCGACCAGCGCGATCGAGGCGCGATATCGACAGTGGCGCCGCCTGCGTCGGGCCTGCCGTGGCAGACGACAGCTAACGCGCTACCAGAGGAAATCCGAGGAAAACTTCGATCGCGCCCTGCGGAGACGTTTTTGAGGCGCGATTTTGCTTCGTCAGTCAGTAACTGGTCTTAATAATGCCGTTTTGGAAGTAGCAACGCGACGATGCGAGACGGCGCAAATATCAAGTATGCAGCAAGCTTTTGCGCACGCCGGATGGTAAACAAAAAAAGCCTTTTGCCCTCGCCTTGTCGGTTGCGGCAACTTAAGGCGCAGCAGCATGCCATCACAACGAAGTTCTTGTCCCTAACACGTTTGATCCGTTTGTGCGTACAGCACTTTCGTCGCACAGGCCCGAGAATGGCAGTCGGAGCGCGCTGGAAAGAAAAAAATATACAAAAGCGCGACGCGAACTTCCACGTGACACGGATTGGCCAATGGGGGGAGCGGAGGAGGCTGGGGCGACAGGAGGCGGCTAAGAGAGGGCGAGGAGGAAGCGCCGGGGTGAGCGCGGTGGCGGCAAGATCTAAGAATGGCGCTACTTTTATAAATATAGGGGCTTTACGTAGCAACAGCAGGTGCTGGCGTGATAGCGCGCCCTCTCTCCACCCCCTCTCCCTCTAACGCGCGCGCTAGGAATATAAAGCGGGTTGGCGCGGGCTCCACTCAACTCCTGCGCTCTCTTCTCTTGCGTTCGTCGGCGGTGGCAGTTGATAAGCGATGGAAGCAAGACCTTCAACTAGTACCTTGACGCAATCCAACATCAGCGCCGAAGCACCAGTTCAAGACATCGTACCATCGTCTTCGTCGACGGCGGCAGAAGACAAGGCGGCGCGCTGCCGACGCCGAACTTCGTGAACGAGAAACCGCGGCCAGGCGTCAACGTCGACAAGCGGATCCCGAGCAGCGTGCACGAGAAGCCGCGGGCAGGCGTCAGCGTCGGGCCGCGGACCCTTCGAGTCGAGAACGACACGCGGCTGCGACACGTCAGCGTCGGGCCGCGGACCCCGGCGTACGGGAACGAGAGGCGGCGGCGAGCAAGCGTCGTCGTCTGGAGGCCGCCGCCGCCGAGTCCGTTGCCCCGGAGGGTGCTGGCGCGGAAGCCGTCGGGCAACGTCAACGGGACTTTGGGGGTGCCGACGCGCGCTTCAAACGCGAGTTCCTGGACCGGAGCTTCGGGCACAGCTGCGACGTGTGCGACCGGCTGTGGTTCGACAACAACTTAACCACGGTCGGGAACATGCGTAACGCGGCGCATCGCACGAACGCCTTGCGGGTTCTTTGGAGCGCGTTCGTCGTCGACGCCGCCAACAACAAGCCCGACAACACCGGCGATAACGACGGGTTCAGCGGCTTCGTCGTCAACGGCGGCATCCGGATGCCTGGACGGCACCGTCGCGTCGGCGCGCGTCATCCCCGTCGTCAGCAACATCGACGACGCGGACGCCGCTTCGCTGGAACGGTTCCGGGCGTTCGCGGTGTGCGCCTCGTGCAAGGACTCGCTGGTCCGCGGCGTCGTCCCTTCGATGTGCGTCGCCGCCACACTAACAACACCAACACCACGGAACCCCACTATGCTCTGCATTTACACGTGTCCCTCGCGCGGGGGCATGCGACGGAGCTTTTTTTTTTTTTTTTTTTTTTATTAACCTCCAAGACCCGTTGTAGATTGGACAAGACTCGCCGTAGTAGCGGGATATTGACGACATGCGGTTTTTTTTAGCGTGTACCCAATGGACACTGTACTCCATTATCGGATACCACCCCCTACCACCCCATATTATGGTAGTGCTTTGGAGCAACACTACCTAAATAGATGGCAGCCGTGATCAGTTTAATTATGATCGTGCTGCATACTAAGGCAGCCGCTGTTCAATGAGACCCGATGCACCCAATTGTAGTACATTTCTGATTTTAGATTTCAAAAGTGGGCCGTGCCCGGCTGTAGTGCAACGCCGGAACGACCCGTGGCGCCGTGAGGGCAAGCCCCGTACACGGCGCCGCTTTCCAAAAATAAAGTTAATATCAAAGACCCATCATAGGGCCATACCAGATATTAAGCTGATAAGAACAGGTACTACACAAAGGGAAATTTTATTTAACAGAAACACTTGTAACAACACAAACACTGATGTATCGCGTTTACAGGATCACATAGTATTGGCTCGTGATATAATTTTAGTTATACAAAATACAGTTTTTTTTCCATAGAATACATCGATGACACAGGTGAAGTGTGATTTCACATACAATATATACAAGTCACTTTTTTTTTTTTTTTAGAATGGGGCAATGGTCATCTCTAGTTTTCCTTTTCTTTCAAAAATGAAACGAGTGTGCCACTTCTTCAGAAAACTTTGTTCTTTGTCCGTGTTGGTGTGAGTGCTTAACGTTTTCCAAAGATGAATTCTCGCTTTTCTGACTGTGGGAAATGTCGCCCTTACAGGTTTCCGCGTGGCTTCGGCGAGATTCCTTCTCTTCCATATGTACATCATTACTATTATACTCATTAACTTGTGTATTCGTGTTTGTCTTGCGGTTTTCTTTGTTATGTCTATGTGTAACAGTGTCTTGGCAAGTTTCCATGTGGCTTTCGCTGCATGGCAGTTGAAGAGTGCATGTTCTTGTGTTTCAGTTTCTTTGCAGTTGGGGCACTTGTCATGTGGGACTACGCCCCAAGCTGCCAGTCTCTGTCGTGTCGGCAAGATTTTCCATTTTCTGCGCCACTCGAATTCTTTAACGTCTGTTGTTGCTTTCATTTTGGCTATATGTGTCCATTTTTCTTTCCTAGTGTTTCCGTTTTCTTCTGTTGTTAGGTCGCGGATGGCGAATTCTTCGCTGAATGTTGTAACTGGTGTTTTCATGAGATCTAGCTGTGGTGTTTCTTGTGTTATTGTTCTTTTAACTATTGTGACTGTTCGATAAAAGGGTGATGGTTGTTCTGCGGTCGGTCCGTGGTATGTATCTGGAAAGAAAGTTTGCTTTAGAGTACTTAACCAGTATATCATTAGATTTATTCCGGGATACGTGTTATTGTCAGCTAATGTTTGTGTGGTTTTCGTACTGATTACACGGGATATTAAGGAAATGTTGGGTAAGCTTAGTCCGCCTCTGCTTTCGGGTAGTTGAAGAATGCGTTTTTGGATCGGTGGGTTTTTTTTGTTCCATAAAAAGCTTGATGTCATTTTCGTTAGTTTAGCGGCTGTCTTTTTTGGCATCGTGGCTACTTTAGCTACATAAAAAGCGTATGCGCACACTCTAGTCTTAATAATTTCGATGCGTCCTTTAAGTGACAGGTCATATCTTTCTGCTTCCGTGATAACTTTCTCGGACTTCTTTATCGCTTCTGTCCAGGCTGTGGGAGCTATTCCATTTGAATTGAAAGCTATTCCAAGCACTTTAATCGTGTCTAAAAGTTCTATGTGTGCTGGCAGTTTCTCTGTCGGGGAACCGAAAAGTAGGGCTTTAGTTTTTGTTGCGTTTAATTGGGCACCTGATATTTGTGAATATTCAAAGAAAATTTGCTCGAATGTACATAAGCTGCTGGTGTCTCTGATGAATAATGCTATGTCGTCTGCGTAAGCGGCTATTTTGACAGTCTCTTGTCCTACCATGGGAAAACCTCTGATTTTCTTTGAGTTAGCTACTTTTCTTAAAAGGGGGTCTAAGGACAAAACGAATAAAGGAGCTGACAGGGCGCACCCTTGTCTCACGCCTCGTGTTATGGAGATTGCTGGTGTGAGCTCTCCATTTATTATTATTTTGCTTTTAACTTCTGTGTACAGTGTTTTTATATATTCTATGAAATCGTAGGGTAGGCCGAAAGCTTCTAGAATCTTCATGAGGTAGTCGTGTTCTACACGGTCAAACGCCTTAGATTGATCTATTGTAATATAATAACCTTGAAGTTGTTTATGTTGCATGTATTCGAAAACATCCCTTGTTAATGTTAGGTTTGCGAAAATTGACCTGCCTGGGACTGATGATGCTTGGTAGGGTGAGATTAATTCCGGAAGAATGTTCGTTAGTCGTTTCGAAAGTACTGTTGTAAGTATCTTATAGTCTGTGTTTAATAATGTTATAGGTCTCCATGCGCCGGGGTCTGTGGTGTCTGCGCCTTCCTTGGGTATAAGTGTTACGTGCCCTGTATTAAAAGATGCTGGTTTCTGTTTGTTGGTCATGAAATTATTTAACATCTGTAAAAGAGGGTCGGCTATTTCTTCGAAAAAGGTATTGTAAAAGCCGGTCATTAAACCATCGGGTCCAGGAGCTGTTGTATGTTTCATTGATTTAATTACTGTTTTTAATTCTTGTTTGGTTATGGGTGCACAAAGTTCTTCTCTATCTATGTTATGGTTTTCTATTGCGTCGCAGAAGGCGTTTGTTATATCTCTGTAATTGCTAGGTTTGTGGTGTTCGGTCTGACAGGTTCTCTTGAAATGTTCCGTTATAGTTTCTTTGATTTCTTGTGTGTCTGTCGTGATTATGCCTGCTTTTGTTTTAACTTCAGTTATTCTGGTTTGTTTGGGAGGTCTCGATGAAGTAATATGTGCGTATAGTGTGTCTGAATCTTCATCTTCTGCGAGTTTTAGTTTTGTAGCTTTCCGCGTTGCTTGGGATGCTTCTCGTATTGTTTGATCGTATTTTGTCTTCATTACCTCTAGGTATTCTTGAGTTGTAAAAGTTAATTCTCCCCCTCTTTCTATAATTCTGATTCTTCTTAATATTTCGGTGAGAGTTTCTGTTATGCGTTTGCATCGATTTCGTCCGGCAGTTTTTAGGATTTCTTTCCATTCTTCTTTTATTTCGTCCCATTCTTTAGTATGGTGTTGGTTTTGTTCCTGTAATGTGCGTTGTATTTCTTTTTTGATTTCCTCTTGACTTTGTGCATCATGTAAAAGAGCAGCGTTCATTCTCCAAGTGTTCTGATTTCTTAGTCTTCCTGGGCTGCCTTTAATTATGGCCGATACAGGCTTGTGATCGCTGATGTCTAAGAGTTCTGGTGGCAAAGTATGTATTTGACAGTTTTCTAGTTGCTGTGTTAAGGTAGGGGCTATATAAATTCTATCTAATCTGCTGGCTGTGTGTCGTGATGTTCTTGTAGGTTCGAATGTGTCTGTGTGTTTGAGAATCCATGTATCTGATAATCTGTGCTGTTTTAATATCTCCCTCAACTCTTTTGCGTGGTAATTAGACGCCCCTTGTCCTGGTCCTCTTATGTCCCGTATTGTGTCTAGAACGCAGTTAAAGTCTCCAAGAATGATGTACTGCCGTGGTTCTAGCAAATACGTTCTTAATTTTTTAAAGAATTTGTTCGTGAGACTTCTCGTCACGGGTGCGTATACATTAACTATCCTTACTCTTTTTTCATCTACAAAAATGTCCACCGCTGTTATTCTCCCCTCAGTATCACATGTATAGTGTGCACTTTCTCTGTATTTACTTGAAAGAAAAATAATGCCTGTACCACAGGAACGGGCATCTGTTAAAGAGAAAAAGGCATCTAGTCCGAATCTATTTTTGAAATTTATTACGTCTTTTGGTGCTCTGAAATTGGTTTCTTGTATGCACAGGATGTCTGTTTTGTTTTGCTTACAGAAGTGGATTATCTCTCTTTGTTTGTCTGTGTCTCTGAATCCCCGTACATTAAATGTCATAATGTTTAGTTTGGACATATCTTGGTGCAAGGACAAGAGCAAAATAAAGGAAAAAACGATTTGAAAAAGGACTGGAAGATGCCCCCCCTTACTTAACAGATGCCCGTTGTACATGATTGTTTTGCATCGGTCTACTTTGCTACTACACGTCAGAAAAGGAAATATGAGCGACAGCGGATGTAAAGTGTGGCATAGGAGAGTGCTCTTTATCATTCATTGTGTTTTAGTTCATTATGGCTTGGAAAGTTAATGTTATGCGCATGTGCGCGTTCCCCCCCCCCTCCCCCTTTTTTTTTGCGTGCGGCTATTCCTGGTTTGCATCAGAGAAAGTTGTCGATCTCGTACTGATACAAGTTCATAGTTCAGGCAGTTTGACACGTACTATGAGACATTGGTAAAAAAGGATAAGCGCCAGTTTATCGGCAGAGCAGTGCCTGTGCGCGTGCGCATGTTTCGCGCCGACGGTTTCGGAAGATAGGCGAGTTCAAGTGGGCGAGACGGCCCTGTGATAAAACACTAGGGGAGAGTGACTCTGTTCGGCCGTCCTTAATCAGCTTTAGCTGTGCTGTGTTGCCATATCGCGGCACCATTAGTGAAAAAAAAAGCCGTAAAGGAAAGGTTTGTTTTTTAAAGAAGGGCTGGCAGAATGCTGCTTAGAAAGTGCCCTACTCTGTCGGTTGTGTTGTTCCGGCATGATAGTGTGGGAAACGCATAAAAGCAAAGAAACCAAAAGGGAATTTGCCATAGCATGTGTAAAACACTGCACAATGTGTGTGATCAATATTGTGTCAAACAAAACAAATAAATTAGAACATGTCATTATCACTTACATCGTCCGCAGACGAGTAGTGCGAGTTGGCCGGAGATTCCACCCGTGGTTTCTTGGTACTCGAGGCTTTGGCACTGGATGCGTCACCTCCGCTGCTAGTTGATTCCGGTTGAGGCCTTCGCTGGGACCTGGAACGGTCGCGTCGAAGTTCTGGAAGGCTTGTAGTCGCAGCCTCTGGTATCCATAATTCTCTTAAGGGATCTGTGCTGTCTGTTGAGGTGTCGTTACTTGATGATCTTCTACTTTGGTGGCCTTTGGCGGTGTTTTTGCAGATGTTTCCTGCTTCGTTGGGCTTGGTGTTCCTTGTGGTCGTCGTTTCTTGGGCGTTCTTTTGGTTGTTGTTTTTCTTGCTCCCTAACCGTGTGGTGATATTCATCATTGGTCTTAGCGGTCGATTGTCCGTGTTTTCTGATGATGACGTTGCTATAGGTTTCCGGCTGTTGCCCTCTGTTTCCTCTTGTTTCTTTTCGGTGTCATCAACCTTTCCTGTACGAGAGTTGTCCTCATTTTCCAGCTTTTGGGGCTGCTTCGGGGGCGTTACGGCGTCCGACGGAATTTTCCGCGCGTCGTCCGATTCCCCGCTTGAGGCTGCGCTTTGACTGGCGCTTGTTGTTGTGGTTGGGGTTTGGCTTGTGCTGGTACTGTTTGTCGTCGTTTTGATGTTCCCATATCTTCTAAGTCATTTAGGAGCGTTGCCTTGAGGGTTGCACTTCTTGATGGCGTTGTTGGTTTCGTCAAGGTGGTCATTTGTCTTGTCGGTGATCGTGCTTGCAAGGTGGATGCTGCGGGCTGTGGATCTTTCCCGTCGCTTGATCTTATTGCTGCCGCGTAAGATCTTGGCAAAAAACAGTCCTTCGTTGAATGTTCTCTGCCGCATCTACGGCATTTCCCCGTACATTCAGAAATGCTATGGCCATAACTCTTGCAGCGATCGCAGTGCGGTGTTGTGCAGTTCGCTGCCACGTGGCCTTCTTCATTGCACTTGCCGCATACGCGGCGCATGCCCCTATATTCCAACATGGCTCTGTGGCCTTGGATAGTTAGAAAATTTGGGGCTGGCTTGGTCATTTCCAGTTTGGCAACGCGTGTGCCACTAAATACTCCTTGCCTTGAGTGCATGGCTGCGAACGTAACTTCTCGGACTTTGCCAAACGGTTGAAGTGCGGCTGTTACGGCTTCATGCGAGATGTACGGTGGAAGGCGAAAAATGTTTACTGGCACGCATGGCGTTCCCACTGCTTCAATTGGAATTTCATTTTCAGTTATCTTAAAGCTTCCCTGAACAAGTAGCTGTGTTGCCTGCTCAGGTGTCTTGACACACACGAGGAACTTGAACCCTCCAAGATGTTGCAAGAACAGTACGCCATTGGCGCCTGTAACTTCTTCTACGCTGTCGATAATTTCATCCACAGTGTGGTAGAATCTGGTACCGTGAACAAGAAACAATGTTCCTTGGGAGGGGGCGTAACTTGGCGTGAAGCCATTTTCTTGGGAAAAGAAAAGCAGAGTGGGCGTACCACACAGCCTTCTAATCTTGTCAAACTGATAATCTCGTGCTTACTTGGATGTAGTTCTTGCTAGCTGCCTCGGCCTGCTGGACCCATCCAGGCTCGGCCAATGGCGCTGACGTTCTTCACTGACTGGTTGCTCTGGGGCCCGGCAGATGGTGCTGACCGGGGCGCTTGGAAGGGGCAGGAGATAACCGGCTTGTCGCCGGTCGTTCAAGATGCGATGGTTCCCAAGGCTCAGCTAGGGGGCGCCAGGAGTGTGCACAGCTGGTCTGGGATGATCTTGAAGGTCTCCTGGGGGTCCTCGTCTTGAGGGCGAGACCCCAGGCACACGCAGATGACTCGTCGGAAAACTCTTCTCGGCCCGGGGGCAGTGATCTTAGCCAAAAGGCCGAGAAGCGATAGACATACATCAATCGTCGACCTGAACTGCCCATAGCTGACCTCCAAAGTGGAGCCCGTAAAAGCGACGCGACAAAACAAAATTACGAAATACTGGCTAAAATAAACCGTGCGAGGCAGCTGCTGTCAATTTGACTGACGTGTACGCATGATGACTTTTATACTATACCGCCTACAAATAATTGTATTCACGTTTCAAAGCGAAAACGAACTACGCGCCGTCACGAAACGTGTGTACAGGCAGATCCAGTGACGCCAACGTCGGCTGTGATCACTAGAGGGAACTGTGGCGCTGCGGTCGTTCAGCCACCATGGGTATGGGATGAAGGGTAGCACATGTATTTGTCCTATCTTCTTTAGAGCTGCAGACGTTCTTGTGGCTTCGTTTATGACGCTTTATCTCGGCCTATATGGGAATAAACTTCCAAGCAATTAATACTTTTTTGAATGCATAAAGTAAAAAAAGAGAGAGTGCTGGCGTATTAGAAAGAGGAAGGCTGTGGCGTCATTAAAGTACATGATGTCACACGTAATGTACAAGCTATCCAATAATAATATAAATACTGATGGACCGAAATAAAGTTTTGTCATACCATCATACTGAGGTCGTTTTTGAAAGGAAGGTTGACATAGCGATGCGAACCTGCGATGGTGGTTTCATAAATTTGGGCTGAACGTAGCGCGTATTTGGCGCGAGTTTTGTTCAATCAACTTTTTTACTTTGCGGTTTTGCGTGCCAAAACCACGTTCTGATTATGAAGCACGCCGTAGTGGGGGATTATGACCATGCGGGATTGCATCCAATGCACGGTACACGCCCCTGTCGAAATGCGGCCGCCGGGGCTATCCCGCGCCCTCGGGCCTATAGCGGCGCTACGCCAAAGCCACTACGCCACCACGGCTGGTTTGTTCAGTCAGTTGCCGCTAATTGCAATTGCGTGCTCATGCTTGTATATGCTGCCAGGTCTCGACCAGAGGTAATAATAAGAATGGAAATAGCCGTAATCGTTTGGCGCCGGATTCTTCAAGACATACCGCCATTTTTCACACGAACATCATGGTGTCTTGGGCGAAACGCAAACTCACGATTAGTTTTCAAACAAGGCGCAGTATTGACATGTCTGATTTTTGCTTATTAAGGTGCCTCGGGAGCACGGAACTTGAGAGTTTGGAAACTCAGCAAAAGTAAGGTCATCCGTGTACATGCCACGATTTACTTCTCGCAGACACCTCGTCATCTGTTGAATGCAAGCTACCGGGAGTCGCTCTGGTTAGCAGTCGTCGTAGTGTATAATCTGTTTTGGTGTAGCGTGAGCGCTCGACCACAAGTGACGCACTCGATGACTTCGTGAAACGGAAACTCATCGAGAAGCGACGTTTGTCTTTTTCGCTTAAACTCCGAAGGCATTGCTTAAACTCCGAAGGCACTGCTTTGCCCACATCTATTTGTGAATCAAACTGACTGTGATGACAATAGGAAGGCATGAATGAAAAGCTTGAAAAGTCGCTAATGGCCTGTAATGTTCAACTTTTATCAAGATGTGTTCGCTTAGAACACAAATGGCTGCACCTCCTGATAGCAATGCAAACGCTAGGAGCAGGAATCGTCAACTAAAGAAATTCACGGCTTACTGTAACGGAATATTCGCCTGTCACATTTCATTGCATATGCTTGCTCATTAGCATATTATGAAATGCTCGCCGATGTCCGAACTATAGCGGCAAATCTCTGTAAATGGCAGTTCGCCGCTACGTCACGCACCACTAAAATAATGTTGACGAGGAGATATTTAGAGGAGAATGACGTTAACTCAGGCGATATTTCTTCTATAAGCGTTGCCCATTCCGACTACCATTCACGATGTTTTCACATATCATTTTCGCGAAACTACAATGACACCTTAGGGGTCTCTGTCTTCGACCTTCCACGTCCTTTTTTTTCAGAGCTAACATCGTGGTCTAGACGACGAGACAGATACAATTTTTGCTGTGAAAATGTGCACTGCTACAAGTCCCGTTTCTTTCGTTGGACGAAACTGTGGTAACCCTTTGTACAAGCTTTCGTTTCCAGCCACCAAATCTATGAAGACATGGCTCTAGTGTAAGCTAATGAAAGAGTGTAAGGGCAGCGGATAAGGGCAGCGGTGCAACCGCGTCATGCATGCGCATACTAGACCTCATGTTAGCTGTCCACAGGCAGCGCGATTCTGTTCGGGATACTCAGCCCCATATTTGGTTGGCTGTTATTCTGTCTGATGAAAATACGATTTAGCAGAATGACGCACAAAACTACGAACACCATAAGTGCACAAACTATTTGTGTCGCCGGCATTAGCCAATGTATTACGCTTGGACGCACGCGCAACGGATGAAAGGTGTGAACGGGCAGCTTGATCGCGTCAATGCACGTATTATGCCAACTCGCACAGTCGGGTATCAAGTGGCGCTTGTGGTGATCATTGCGTGTGTAGTGTGATGATGCAGCATCGCGCGTGCTCCTCGCAGCAGACGTACTGGTCTGTCGCGGGGTTGTAGATCTCGACGTATGCCGTGGAGCAGGTCTGCAGACCGGCGATCTGCACGATGCCGCCGACCACCCAGAGGCAGCCCTGGAAGGCGGCCACTCCCATTCCCATGCGGCCGCAGTACAGGCCCTTCTCCAGCACCACCCACGTGTCTTCCTCGCGGTCGTAGCGCTCGACGCTCGACAAGAGCCTGCAGTGAAAGTGTCACACCCCATGTGCAGCCCTGTTGGACCACCATGATAAACGGCCTTCTATATACCGTTGCCCTCTCGTTTTCCAGTCACGTCACGCTGAAACTAACTCTGATTGAACATTCACTGCTCACGAGACAGTCTTGCCTACAACGTAAACACAAGGCAGTAAAATGGAGGTGTGTCGAAGCACCAAAACAACGCCGCGGTCTGATTTTTTCCTCACCAGGAGGTCGGGGGAATTAAAAAAATAATCAATCATAAATGTCGCTAGGCAAGAGGAGCGGAAGGTGATTTTGCCAATGTGCATGAAATGCGAAAAAGCTCACAGGTCATTGGCGTCGACTCCGCCGACAGCATAAATGGCATTGTTGAGCACGGCTACGTTGTGGTAACCCCGAGCGTGTCTCAGTGGCGCCACGACGTTCCATTCGCCGGTCTGGGTGTGGTAGCGAAAGCAGAAGCTGGTCGACATGCGCAAGCCGTATGTCGCGTCTCGGTTGTCGAAGCCTCCTGCGAAGGAATATATTTCGTAGTATACGGCCACTTGTTGGACCTCAATGGTGTGCAGTAAGCACTTTCGACGATCAACGCCGAACGCTCGTTTTACGCCACCAACCAGTGGCAGTGTGTTTGTAATTTCGATTGAACATACCTCGTGACGACTGTCACCGTTAATTCGATTAACAATGAAGCAATGTTGCGACCCACGGTATTGCTGAAGACACTTCTATTTAAAATCTGTAGTGGTAATTCTGAGGTTTTCATTGATTTGGCTATATGCGACATACAGTGCATCCGGGATCAGCCCACTTTGATATGACACTCGCTTGCCAGGGCCGACCGTGACCACGGCGACACAACGACGAAGCGGTAACGACGATGGAGAAGGAATGACGTCGATGAACGATGATTTGACGATGATGGTACGACCACTTACCTACTGGCTCAAGTTAGTAGACAAGTTGGTTCACTGGATCGGCGTAAGGCGCTAGATAGGCACAAGTAGGCAAATAATGCTAGTCGCAATAAAAAGCAGGGGCGATCACGCTCTGTTGTCATCCGTGCGTAAGGTGGCGGGCTCGATTACCGGCGGCCACAATCCCGTGGGCACAGGATGCGAAAATGCTCGTGCTCTTAAATTTTACACGCACCTCAAAGAATCGCGGGTGGTCGAAAGTCCGTAACTTCGGCGTCCCTCATAACCCACTGTGCAATTTCGGAACGTCGAACCCACGATTTCGTTATTCTCATGTTCTCCGAGAGCGACCTTGCAGCTTTTGACACCGTGCACCACTATACTGCACGTTCATTCTGCCTGATCACTGTCTCAGAAAACAATAGCTTTTGTGCAATACAACCGAATGTTCGATTCGTTGTCAATAACTCTGAAGCGATACTCGCGATATGGCAGAAATTTGGGCTTGGTACATGATCCTTGTAATACTAAGTATATAGCGCAGGGCGAACACAGACGCCAGTTGTATGCTATTTCTTGAGTCTGTGTTCGCCCTGCGCTACTCAATGCGAAGACGATGATCGCGTTGTACGTGGTTGTACCAAGTGTTCCCTTTAAGTCATCGTTACAGGTGTGGATGGCGTAAGCTTTTTAAAGTATTCTCTCGCCACCTGACAGTGCCCAAACTGTTATGAGTTGTGAATGCGAAATGCTTACGCTGAAGATAATTGTATCAGGTGTCTTGTTTTGACAAATTCCTTTGTTTTCTTTCGGACAGTCAAAGCTACCATCGGAATTGACTTCTAATATTGTCGAATCCTTGTCATGACTTTGTATATGGGATTTCTTCTAATGCACTAGCAATTCTAATAAAACGTACATTCACCAAGGTGGCGCAGTGGCCTACGCCAGCTATTAGAGTTGGAGTGGTTGTATTTCATTTCTTATTCGGGCTGAGGGTATTAGGCGGAATTAGACAACGCTCATGCCTTGAGCGCACGTTAAAAGAACACCACGCATTGCAGCACTGCGAGCCCGTGTGTTGCATTGGGATGTTGAAGACCGCAATAATGTTGAAGACCGCAACAAGAATTACATCCTTGACCTGCTTCTGGTAGATGTCGTTTCAAATGTAACTTCGATCGGAAGTATTGCGTGAGACTCTAGTGATCACTGTGAAATCGTTGCATCTGTACCATGTCTACTGCTTGCCTGTAGTTTAGTTCATAGTTTCTTTTCACGAAACAATCTGTAACCAACAAAACAAATATCTCGCCACGGATTTCGTAAATTAGTACTTTCTACAAAATGAGACCAATATTTGGTTATGACCTCACGAGTATTATCAGAAAATTTTCACCTAATTTAGGATAATTTGCTGTTTTCACTTAGAAAACTAAAACTGTAAACTGCGAAAGCAAGTGAATAACTCCTATATACGAGGGGAAGTCAAAAAGTACAGATACTTTTGTAATTTCTCGCACTAGGGTTTGGTAACACTGCTAGTATCAAGCGCTGAATTAGTGTCGTCTGCAACCCTTCTATGGAACGTCTTATTCCCGCGTTAGTCGTTAGAGTGTAGCAGACCATTAAACATGGCAGCTCCATTGTCGATCTGCACCAGGGAGGAAACGAGGGCAGGGATTCGCTTTTTTTGCTTGAGGAAGGTGTCATTCGTCGAATGCAAGCGCAGTATGGTGACAGTTGTTTATCGCGAAGCAAGATCTACGAATGGTTAGAGCGTTTCATACAGGGAAAACCTTCTTTATATGACGCGTAAAGATCGGGCAGGCCATCGATGTCAACGACTGAGGAGAAGAAAGTAGTTGAGGGTACGGTGATGGAAAACAGGCGAATCACTGTGGACGAAATCGCCAATACTTTACGTATCAGTCATGGTTCAGCGCATTCCATCTTACACGGCAGGCTAAATTTTCGGAAAGTGTGTGCAAGGTGGGTCCCGAAAGAATTGTCAGCGCCGCATAAGGCACAAAGGTTGGACATCTCGCGTAAACATTTGGCCCATTATCGTCGCGAGGGAGGTGGATTTCTACAGCAAATTGTTACTGTAGATGAAACTTGGGTACATCATCACGAACCGGAAAGTAAGCCTGCGAGCATGGTTTGGAAACACTCATCATCACCAGAAGTTAAGAAATTTAAACGTCAACCATCAGCTAGTAAGATTATGCTAACACTATTCTGGGACAAGGAAGGTGTGGTAGCCGTTCACTTCACCGCAAGAGGCGAAACTGTGAACCGTGAGAACTATTGTGATGTGTTGCGAACTAAACTGAAACCTGAAATCAGATCCGAACGTCGTGGAAAACTGCGAAAAGGTGTCATCCTGCAGCCAGATAACGCTCGGCCACATTCTCCCAAACGGACGGCCGAAACAATAAAGGAGTTGAGATTCGAATTGCTGGGACACCCGCCATACAGTCCAGACCTGGCTCCAAGCGATTTTCATGTTTGGACCATTGAAGGAAGCGCTCAGGGGAAGAAGATTTGCAACCGATGCTGAAGTCATTTATGCGGTGCAAAGTTGGTTACAGGTGCAACCCAAAAACTCTTTTTTTTCCGACGGAATCAAAAAACTTGTGAAATGTTGGACTAAGTGCGTTGAAGTGCAGGGAGGTTACGTCGAAAAATAATGTATGTTTCAGTTTCAGTCCCTTTACTTTTTGACTTCCCCTCGTATATATATTGTGAGCGCTAACTGTGCAGTTCATCATCGTCTTCATCTGTATATACCCATCCTCATAATCATTCGTCGGGTTGGTGCTCGTTGCATGGCTGGCTCACGCTGTGTTGAAACACAAGAGCTCTGCCTTTGTCTCGGGCGCCGTCTCACAAGTGGTGCGTTGCTTTCCCCGTCCTCTTGCTCTGCCGGTCACCCCTGGAGCTCCGCTCTGGTCGACGGTTGTGCTCGCCAATACCAGTCATGGCAGAAACGGACGCATCCACTGCTGCACGCCGCGAATATGATACGCGCGCCAAGTTCTCGCTCACGCTGAATGAGAGGTACTTTTCGATCACCTTCTGTTGGTCAGGAGGCTCGTTGCATTCCGCGCTTTTACAAGCGAAACAAAATAACGCACGCCGCGAATATGTTGCGTGCGCCAACTTCTCGCTCACGTGGAATGAGCTGATCTAGAGTTACTGTATATGCTACCAAAGGTCCCGTAGGGAGCATATACAGTAACTCTAAGCTGATCCGAACCGAGGTGCCGCACACCGACCGCGCCGCCAAACAGAGAGGGGAAAAAAAAAAAAAGAAAATGGTGATACGTCATCGGAGGCGAGGCCATGTCATCGAGGCGAGGCCACGTCATCGAGGCGAGGCCACGTCATCGAGGCGAGGCCCCGCCCCTGCACGGATTTGTTATGAAAACAGTCGCACCCGCCTTAGCCGCCGCTTAAAGCTTTACGAATGATGATGATGATGATGATGATTATGATGATGATGCTTTATTGGCATCCCCTTTGAAACGGGGCGGCGGCAAATAGTCACCTAGCCTGCTTGATTTAATCTGGTATACTATACATGTTCTTTATCTAGCATTTTTGTATACCCCTCTCATTATTCTTTCTTTTTCAAAAATTTACCTTGTACCGCTACCTATGATTTTAAGAGATCAAATCGTATCCATCTTTTCCCTGATTTTATTGCGATATCAATTATATGAACACTCCAAAGCAGATTTCTGCCGTCGTCGTTGCCGTCGCCGTCGCCGTGAGGTTCCGTATGACGTCAATGGAGATGAAATCGTCGCCGCGCGCCGCCGAACGCTGTATGTGTGCGAGTGAAAGGGCACGAGGGACGCGCGCTTTCACGGGGAGTGAACCCACGGCGGAGAACAAACGCGCGTTCTGCGCCGTGCTCCATTAAGGGCTGCAGAAGTAGGCGTCTCTTTCCTCCTTTACAATCACCATATATGTAGAGCAAACGCGCCTTCTTCCGACGCGCCAAAGGCCGTGGGGGAGAGGGGGAGGGAAGGGAGGCGACGTTTACCTGCGGCACCAAGTGCCTATTTATATCAGAGGCTCCGGCAACAGTCACCAACGCCGCACGCATTTTGAGCGAACGCGGGCAAAACGCCGATGGCGTCGACAACAGTTCTGCGTGTTGCCGGTGCTGCTGCATGTCCAAGTTTATACAGCTGATAAAGCTACTATCATTACTCCGTATAGCTCTCTACAAATTTGCTATCGCAATTGATGCTTCGCCTTTCAGGTGAAACTGCGACAACTTTTTTTCCCACCAGTACTCTAATCGTCTCTTGCTTATCTCTACGGCTGATCTGTTGATGTTTTCTTCCACTTTCTTCTGGGAGTTGCACGTTACTCCCAGAAGAAAGTGGAAGAACACGTTACTCCCAGTTCTCGCTGGGCGGATCCCGTGGCATTCCATTAGGATGTGCTGAGTGGTCTCTGGATCTTTACTGCAGCATACACATGCCTCATCTAGTTCCGAATATTTGTTACGGTATGTTTTGGTCCTTAGGCAACCGGCTCGAGCCTCAAATAGCAAGGTATTGCCCTTTGTGTTATCGTACAGATTTTCCCTTCTAATTTCTTTCTTCTCATTCTTGTAAATCTCCATTGTCCTTTTTATTTCCATTCTTTGCATCCAATTCATGGTCTCTATTTATCTCACTTTCTTTCTGATGACTCCTGGTTGTCTATTTACAGTTTCGATTATCCTGTACTTGGTTGCCAACTTCCTTGACCGCTTCCTCCATTCTGTGTCCACGCTTTTCATGTAAAGATACTTGTGCACTTTAGCCGCCCATTTATTTTCATCCATGTTCCTGAGCATTTCAAAACTAATTTTGCTCTGCGCTTCTCTGACTTCAAACCCATGTCACCCTGCACTGCCTCATTTGTTGTATTACCGTGGGCTCCCAAAGCCAACCGGCCCAGTGATCTTTGGTTAACTTCCAAACCCGACACGATAACCGATTTTAAGCATAGAATGGCATTTGCGAATGTTAGCGCTGGCACCATTACTCCTTTCCAGATTCCACGCACCACCTCACACTTATTGTGGCCCCGCAGTGCTCTGTGTTTCATTATTGCTGCATTCCGCTTCCCCTTTATTTTCAGATTATCTTGGTGGTTGCTTGAGTAATTCTTTCCTTCGTTTATGTGCACCGCCGCTCCCGCCACAGTGCCACCTAGCGACGCCTCCGCAGAGTATTCTAGTTCACAGCGCCGCTCGCTGCTCTGCCGTAGCTCTGCCTAGCTTCTCCCCACAGCAGCGCGGGGGCGAAGCTGGGCAATGACATCGCCCCAGAGTATATAGCTCCGCCGAGGCGCGGAGACACACTGCGCCTGGTGAGTTTACCTGCCGAGCCGCCGCCAGAGGCATCGGCTGCAGTGACGGACACCGGGCGCATTCGGCGCGAACGCGGGGAAACGCGGTCGGCGTCGGCAGCAGCTCTACACTTTCCACTACTTAAGAGAAATGAAATTCTACGCTGGAATGATGGAGCCAATGTGGAAGAATACGACGACGACGAACGCGGGAGTAATGGCACGAGCGCGTTCGCGCGGTTGCGCCGAGGTGCGCCAACGTGCCAGTTGGGGAAAAAGACGACGATGCTCGAGAGAGAACGAAATTAAAGCTAATGAAAAGGCTAAGTTAAAGCTAAAAGAGAACCAAGTTAAAGCTAATGAAAAGACAAAGCTAGGGAAGGGCCGCCAGCTTCGCTGTTTGCTCAGACTTCGCGCCACTAGTGTGAAGCTGCCGCCATTTTTAAGCTTGAGTTCCAGCCGTGCCGGGCGTCACTCAAAACTCAGCGCAGCAAAGTTTTAGCGGCGAGGGTGAGAGAGGAGAAAGGCGCGCGCGGAGCAGCAGGTGGGTAGAGCTAAAGAGAGGGTAGCGATGACGTGCAGTGGATAGATCGAGGGAGAGTGTGCGCCAAGCAGTAGTTGAGGCGGAGTTTTTAAGAGAAGTGATGACGTAACCATGACGTGCAGCGTTCTCCTGAGCTGAAGAGAGCATGCGCTGGCGGCGTCGTCATTCTGCCGAGAGCATGGCTAGGAGGAAGAAGCAGCTTTCTCTCGAAGATGAAGAGGCGCGGCGTCATGATGCTACTCGAAAGCGGCTTCAACGACCATGCGCAGATCCGGAATTCCGAGCAAGGGCTGCCGAAGCAAAGCCACGGAGGAGGGTTGGAGATCGAGAGTTTTCAGAGAGAGAGAGAAGCTGCGTCTCGGCAACGCTACGAAGAAGCTTACCGTGAAGATAGACAAACAGATGTTAAAGCAAAGTTAAAGCTAAGAAAAAAATTCAAGTTGATGCTAAGTATGAGCCAAGTTATAGCTAAGTAAAACCAAGTTGAAGCTAAGTAAAAGCTAGTATAAGCCACCAGCTCTGCTGTTCCATCAGTCTTCGCGACGTCAAGTCTGTGAAGCTGGCTAATTTTTTTTTATTTATATAAATTTTCGCTGCACTTTTCTGACAAATTACTTCGACGAGAGGAAGGCAAAGCAACTAGGAAAGGCTTGTGGGTGAGCGGGGAGCCCTTGCGGTGTCAGGTGTAAGCAGCATCATGGCCATCAACTATGTGTACGCTGACATTAGGTATCGCACTCAAACGATTTTGAACTTGGCGGAAGCAACCGACATTGTGAAATCGCAGAAACGAAAGGCGGACAACGTTTGCAGTCTGAGGACGTTGCATAATGAAAATTCCTCAAGGTGACATCACCTGAAATAGAAGTAACCAATATAATTTTTTACGACGAAAACCAGCCAGCCTTACCTTGGGACTTGCAGCGCACACCGGGACAATGACAGACGAAGAGAAGAGCTGACACCCAGCTGTTTTTTTTTTATTGCCCGCGAGTAACATATGTATCCGCACGTGAAGTTTATAATCATGAAACAAATGATACAACCAAATGCTGCCTGTGTGCCGACTGGGAAACAACCTAAGTGGGCGCACGGCTTTCCGCGCATCCTGAGTGTGTCGATTCTTTTTGCAGGAGAGCGATGGAAGTCTTGCTGACAGCACCACCCTTAGCAATGGCCGCGGCTTCGATAATGATTCTCGTTTGGTCATTCATGTGCCCTTCCGATTACTGTCGTGTTTTCAAACCGAGGGGCGCATCCGCAATCCGAACAGTGTAACGCTAAGGGACCGTCCACTTTGTGTTCTTGGAGACGTTTGCGTTGTTGGAGTTGTTCGATGATTATAAGTTTCACGTGTACATATACAGCGTGTCTTCTTTAATCAACACAGATTTTTGTAGCGAGAGCTAAATTGGCCGTATTCTCGCCGGTTTGCTGTGGCCGGTGGCCGCACCACGAGCTGAGCCGTTGCCTAGCAACCGCCGCAACTGGCAGCGCCGCTCGTCGCGCCATCAGGCATGACGTCAGAGGAGGAGCCGGTGAAACCGCGTGGCAACAACAGAGGAGGAGCCGGCGTTGCATCGTATAGAAGGGTTGGCTCGGTGGGATTCGTCGGCAGATATGCAAAGTGAGTCGGAGAGACTGAAAGAAGTCAGGCTTCGTAGTCGGAACGAAACCAAGAGGAGGCAGCGAGCCGAGGAGACGGAGGAAGAACGAGCCACACGCCTCGAGAAACGTCGTCAGTACAAAGCGGCCAGGCGAGTGGATTCAGATGAGGATAGCACCCGAAACATGTTCAAGTCACTGGACGACAACCCCTTATCATCCTGCCTTACCGACCATCGGGCCTTCCTTGTGGCAATTGAGAAACAACAAGATGAAGATTTTCAAAATAAATGCGTTACACTTTAAAAATGTCTAGTCTTTAATGTAACCATAACTTAACGAGAGGTAACAACCAAACCTAAACAATCAGACGTACGAAGCTAAATGATAAAGATGTAACGGTAGAGAGAACCAAGCTAAACAAAAAAGATTAACCGCACCTCTCGCTACGCACACCCAGGCATAACCGAGTTAAGCCACAGCCAACTTTTTGTCAAATAAGTAGTGAGAGCAGCGAACGTGGCGTTTTAGCGAACGAGTTCCTAGGCAAGGTGGGCACATACTTTGCCGCTACAGAAGACTAATTAACAAAAATTCATTAACTTCTTTATTAGTGCCTTAGGGGCAGTTATATGTAAATGGCAAGTTTGGAGGCATTGACATTTTCATGCACACCCATTTTTTATTATCTTGAAAATTGTATCTTAATCGAGATATTCACCACTAAATTCTAAAGCTCAATCGAGGCAATAAATACCGAGAGTGAGCGCGTCCCGCTGCGCGTCAGACGGCAACGCCCCGTAAAGAAGTGTGGGAAAAGTTTAAATGATAGCATGCCGCGGCAAATCCTGACCCGATACATAGCCACACATAGCCAGCCAAAGCGTGCCATATCAGTAGCTGCCGCGACTGCCCGAGACGTTCAGCTTCAAGCTTCCTCGCGCTTGTCGTCACGGGGCGTTACGGTCTGATATGATAGTGGGGCCACCTTTTCTGCGCTCTTGCGGCCCTCGGTTTCGATATTGCATGGATTTGGCATTGAAATACAATGATGAAAATCTCAAATTAGATGAGACTTTCAAGATCCCCCCCCAAAAAAGCAAAAAAAAAAAAAAAAGCTGGGGCTTTAAAACGTGACTGCCTTCACATTTGACAATTAAACAACTGCCCTAAGGCATCAATAAAAAGTTAATACATTTTAGTTAGTCTTCTGAAGCTCACGTTATTAGCGGAAATGCCGGCGTTCACCTAGGAACTCCTCTGCAAGAACGCCACGTTCGCTGCGCTTATAATCTTTCTTATAAAAAATCTGTATTGTCAAAAAAAAAAAGAAGAAAGGAAAGAGAGAGAGAAAAAGCCCTGAATATGTTACTCGCGGGAAGTAAAAAAAAAGAACAGTTGGAAGTGAGTTAGATGGGCTGAATATTAGGCGTGTTGGTATTCCATACTCAAGAAAGAATGCCGCAAAAGAACATGGATGAGCTAGAAAACAGGAACGAGCGCTCCTGTCTTCGTCGTTTCCTGTCCCTGCCCCGATGTGCATTATGAGTCACAGTAAAATGTGGAACATCAGCTATCCCGGTCTCAAACCTTGCGACAATTTCACTACAGCTTTGCAGAACCTCAAAGGAGACCACACGCAGGCGCAGTTCCAAGCAACGGTAAGCGATAGTTCGAACGAGCGATGATTACCCAACACCTGCTTCACTTCACGACTCGCTGTAGCGCGCATATGAATAGTTTTAGGTATTTACCACGGATACGACGCATCGTCGTCGTTGATGGGAATCAAACCAATGACGCCCGTACTTGCATCAAACAGCATCACTCACCGATTACGTAAATTTCGTTGTTGAGGAATACGCAGCGGTGGCCGTAGCGAGGCAGCGGCATCATGTTGCAACGACGCCACTCGTTTTCCTCCAGGTTGTAGCGCAGCACCAGGCAGCCTGCAGCGAATGGGTTGCTCCCGTTAACGCTGAATTCTAGCAACCCTACATCTACCGCCGTTCCATACCACGTGCCGTTCCCTTCAACAGGGGCGTACCGTGCGCAGGGTACAGAGAGGGCGATGGCTAGTCACCAAGGGAGCAGACGAGAATCTACGGACGCGATCACAACCGCAACGGCTAAGTGAGGATCTGGTTAACGTCTACAGCGTGTCCCAACTATCATGCACCAACATTTAAAAATGTGCAAATGCCACGTAGCTGGACGGAACCAAGGTAATGATTTTTTCCCATCGCTTGAAGATACTCACAATACTTAATTAATTATTAAACTTCTCAAATATTATAATTAGATGAAAAGTGTCAATGAGAGAATTGTAGAGCAACATGAGAAACTCCCGCTACAGCTTTATGTTGCTCAATACGTGCTACATAAATGTGTGTTTCCGAGTGTGAAAGAACTCCGGGAATACACACACAATTGCCGCGCGACTGGTCGCTCGAGGCACTCTGCGTGACTGACGGTCCCTCGGGACAAAGAATGCTTCACCGGCAGACATGCAGCTGTGGAGTGCTGTTCACGCTTCGTCGTTTTCTCGAGGCCAAGGAGCTGGCGGCTAATTCAGGGTCACCTGGGGCGAATCAACGAGCAATTATGTCTCGTATCTTCGGCCGTTCGACTGCCGGGGAGCTGATGGGCGAGACGAGTTCTGGGACCTCAGGCTGCAACGAGTCAGCGGCCTCGTGCGGCGCTAAGACGACAACGTCGCTTTTGGGGTGATTCCGGAAAGCACCAGCGCCTGGCCGGACTAACTACGTCGGCGCCGACTGTGACGCGCAAACCAGGAGCCCCTTTCCGAGACGACAGCAGCTGCCGCCTTCCTGGGAAATGGTGGCTTCCGCGAAGGCCAGTATCCGGACCCTGTCAAAGTGACCGTCGCGGAGAGGCCACAAATACTTGAAAGGGGCCAACGTCGAGCTTTCCCGTGGGAACCACGTCGACGTTTGATACCCAAGTTGCCACCCGTTGCCTGGTGTGCGGGAGCGATCAGGCAACATTGGAGGCGGAGCCTGGCTATATGGATATTGCGAACTGGTCAGCTTGCAAACTGGTCAAGAACTGCAGTGAATTCCCTCATCGAGTGAAAGAGGGAAATTAACGGCATAAAAAGCGGAGCTTGAGTGTTGTGTGGACGCTCGATCGACCATGGAGACGCTGAGACATGCAAACGCTCGGACATGTAACGACTTGGCAGGTAGAAAGCTCCGATACCCATGGAACCCTTGTTTTAAAATATGTACATATGTATATAAAACACTGTTCTCAACTTTCTGGATATCTCCTCCTCCCGGCACTTGGCACGACACCACTCAAGGAACATTCGTGGCATGCAACAGCGTGCATTCCGCCCATACCGCACTGGCTGAACCACGCCGCTTGCAGCTCCCGTATAGCGCCAGAGTTTACTCTAGTAATTGTTGTATGGTCCTGGGCGGATGTGTGTCGGCACCCGGCGGACAAAATTTGGAGGACGCTTCGCCTTTTAAGAGTGGAACGCAATAGCATTCAAAGATCCCTGGCTGCTTATCAGGCTTTTTTTCGTATATTCAAATTACAATCCGACGCTATCCCGTCTGTAGGTGGTTGTGATTAAGTCGTACTTTACGTTTTTTCTGACGGATTTTACTTTGAGAAATTCAATTTTTGTTCACTAACGCCTTGCACCACGCGAAGGGCCTGCCCGGTCGGGGTGGTTCGGGATGACGTGGTTCGGCATGGTTATTTCCGCCGACGACCGACGCTTACGCCGACGCCGGATTTTCTGTGACACGGGGCCCTTGACGCTTTCGCGTTGATATATGGCGTCGGAGTCTCGTGCGTCCACAAGAAGGTGGCGGTAAGCCTACAGAAGGTTGTGTGTTGACAAATTCACCTATCCAAGCCTAGATGGCGCTACTGGTTTTTGGGGACACGAAACGGAAGAACTAACGGAACAGAGCAGGAAATGGCCCTGGGCAGTGGGCACCTACCTAGCCAATACGCATTAAAACAGGAGACAGAGGTGCGCTAAGGGATAGCGCCTCCCTGTCGTATTTTAATGTGATAGCAACTAAATGGACACTCCAGGCGCATTTCTGCCGTCGTCGTCGCCGTGATGTTCCATGTAAAGTGCAAGGGCGATAACCGCACTACGTATGCTGTATGTGCGAGTGACAGCGTGCGAGGGTGAGCTGGCAATGGCGGCTCAATCTCGCGCGCGCAAAGTAGGAAAGCGGGGACTCCGGCGGCTGCTGCGTATGGCGCGGCCGCGCGAGCCCTATTTGCGATGTGCGCTGTGTTTTCGCCGCTTAGCTAGCGTTGAAGCGAGATGCAGCACGAAGGTCATTTAAGCGTAAAGGAAACGAATTACAGAAAGAAGAGACGAACACATTTCAGCGATGTTTGTCGCCTCTTCTGCTAACATTTCGTCTTTTTGCTGCGAATGCGAAACAACCACTTCGGCTCATCATATATAGTGAAAATATCCCAGCTGTGAATGAACAAGGATTGTTAATGACGTAGTCAGTGCTTTGTTTTTGAGGAGGGAACTGTAAAAAATTGAGGACTGGAGAAGCTTGGGGTTCCGTTCCTCGTCTGTATAGTTCTACACAAATTTTTTGGTTAAAGGTTATCGCTTTTTCTAGGCATGGTGTTGAACATTTCTTCAAAATTTGAGACCTCGATATACGACTCCCGAACTTCTGCTGATCCCTCGATAAGACGTTCGATGGTGGCGTCGCCAACCGCACATTGTCTGCCCTGTGATCGTACAGCGGACTCAAGGTCACGGCGTTGATGTCGCGGGCACGACTCACCTGTGAGCACTTCACCCAGCGCTGACAAGTTGATGCCCCCAAGAAGGACGATGGTGGGCGTGCGCACATCCTGCATGCAGTGTGACGGCCACTTCTCGAGATCCTTGGCAGGGTTTATCTTCCAGTTCATGGGCACCGCTTCCTCCCACTCCTCGCTCGCCGGCGTCAGCTTGCGCATCATTTCCGCTATCGAAGGCTGCGCAGAGAAGAACCCTCTGAGACAAATACACGACGTCTCCGTGCGCCGCATATACAATTCTGAGCGTTGTATGAACTCGTTCCATCTCAGACATTCAGTTTCTTGCAGAGGGTCAATATTGGACTAGAAGGTGACAGTGAATTTTCTCCCATCACCCAACCTGAAGCAACAACGAAAGAAAGAACAATTCGAAAGCAGCTTCCTCCGACCTTTTTAAGATGCTCACCCTTCCGGAGCATCGCGCGCTCTCTAGTTAATCCATAAAGTTGGGCTCATTGGAACTGTGACATTATTAAAACATTTCCAACTCAAAGAGGAAAGAAGGCAAAAGTATACAAAGCAACCGGACAGAAGGAACTCTGGATCGAGAAGTATCGTTACTTTTGTCCTGTTGCTTTTTATCCTACTGCCCTCCTTCCCGTTTTCCGCAGTTAGCGCTGGAGAATTTGAATGAAGTCGCGGTCTCTACGTCGAGAGTTGAGCAGGTTTATGCTCGTTAGCGACGTAACGATGCCTAGCTGTAGCGATGGACATCCGTGGACGTCAGTATACTGAGATGACCGTAGCCAAAATATTCGTTAGCCATGGCAAAGCCGATCGCTGCTCGAATGCACACTCACTGACTGACAAACGTCTCGCGGAGCCCTATCACGAATATCTAAAAAAAAAAAAATTCACGCAGGAACTCCTCTTGGAGTTGTCTGAGCATGCGTGAGCATTGTTTCTCTTGCTCATCTCTACGCAGCCCGGTGTCATCAGTTTTATGACACTTGACCCGGCCTGTGCAAACGACAGCGCTGCGGCGACACGAACTGGTGCGGACGGTGGCGCAGGTGCATTCATAACACAAACAATGTATGGCAGGGGGCGGCGCCTGGCGCGCGATGACGTTCCGATCATAAGCCGTTATCTCTCTTTAGCGTCTTGTCCATCCGTGTCGAACCATCGTGAACCGTGATCAAGGGACTCCGGCGGCGGCACGGACCAATCAAACGTACTCTAGCACGACCGCGCGGACCCTATCTAAAAAACGATATGCGAAGCGGACAGAGTGCCGACTGCTGATAGCTCCGCGCGCTGTGTTCTCGCCGCTCCGTTCGCGTTGACGCGACAGGCAGCAGGAAGGTAAAGTCGTTCGCCGCTGCGGGCTCTATCGTCTTATGCCACGTACACACCAGCGGCAAAACGTGCCGGCGGCAAGACGCGCACCGCGAAAGCAGCCGCGAAACAGGTTTTTCTTGCCGCGGCAGGGATCGCTCCTGGACCGATTTTTTTGCGGTTTGCCGCGTGCCGCGGATAAAGGAGACCAATGAGAGCGGCCCGCTTCCGTGACGTGCGCGCGGGAAACTGGTGACATGCGGACCCGCCCGACCGCTCGTTTTGTAGTCGCGTCCGCTGTTAGCAGGAAACTCGTTTCGCACTATCATCTGCACGCATCAGCTCCCGGACCGAGCTGACGGATAGTTCGAGAAGGGGGGAGAGAGTCTAGTCTGTCACGTGATTGCCGCAGCGGCGCGCCGCCGGTTGGTGTGGCCGCCCTGCCGCTGCTGCGTTTTGCCGCCGGCGGTGTGCAGCGCGCGTTTTGCCGCTAGTGTGTACGTGCCATTACGGGTTGGAGGGACGGACAGTTTTCTCGTTGGGCAAGCATAGAAATGCTTACGCATTTAAAATACAGTGCTTTCCATCTCGAACGTGCTCCAATTAATGCACGCTGCGTGCATGCTGCAGCTGTATAGAGAGCAGCCGTTGTAGCGGATTTCGCGGCTACAGCTTACCGATGTTGTTCTATATGTGTAAGCGAAACATTCTCTGGAGCTTGGAAATCACATGAGCTTCGGACTTGCTCCGATGTCCTTCAACTTCTTGAGCAATCCGCCTTTTTCATTTTCCTGTGCTGCCCTCTGCCGCACGCCACCGAAAACGTTTTGGTAGGGTGCCGGGGCTTTCGCCGGTCGATTTGTGAACCTGCGCCCTTGTTGAGTGCGCATCGGTTGTGCATTTCGTGGATCGCGAATAATTATTAATGGCTTCTGCGGGGCAGCATGTCGTTCCCATGTAGCACTCACCAACTATATATATATATATAGAGTGAGCAGGCGTGATAGCGCTGTTTTGTCTATAGTGTGGCCTATAAAGGTACGCTAAGTACCCTCTGCCGGCGCGGCTGCTTTAGAGTTTGTTGTCGCTGACTCCTGCACTTGCACCTCGCTTTTCTTTCAATTCTTTTTGCACATTCTTTAGAAATTTCGCATAAATAAGAAATTTTCGAGCGCGCAGCCTTCCGCGTCGGATTTAGCAAAGCGGTGCGCTTGTTTACATCGACATCTACAGCCACAGATCGTTGTTAGCGTCAAAAATTGGGAAAAGGTGCATCGCTGATATGGAAAAAAAATGTCAAAACGTCGAATAAAACAACCATACCTGCTCATATGAGCCGCGTTGTTCCACCGTGAGACGAGTCAGTATGAGCGGTTGAGCCACTTAAACAACGGCGACTTTATTACAAATATTGAGCTGTTTATTTATTATTGATTCTCGCTTTTCTTTAACTTCATTATACTTAGTTTGCGCGTGTAATAAAGCATAATTAGAGAAAGACGTGCTCACATAAGCGCTCATTTGAAGGCCGTGTTGTTCTCCCGCAAAAACGCGGATGCCATCGCCGACACCGATGGTATATAAATGAGCGAGGCGGCTGTTTATGCTGCTGTACCGAATGTACCGTCTCTTGTTTCGCGTTTGACGCAGAGATAAACAGTACATCTCAGGAATTAAGAAATGCGTGAGCATACCAACACGTACAAACCGACCCATCTACGTTGCGAATACGAGCGGCATGCCTACGGGAACGGTGACCTACAGATGTTGGCACAGCCGTTGGGCACAGCGCTGTGTCGCCGCTTGCAGATTATTGTGTACGCGCCGTGCGAAGCGAAGAGTAGTTAATTTCAAATCGCTAAGGCCAGAACTGAACTATAAAAGCAGTTTTTTTCGCCCTAACTTGCTTACTTTTCATTACAGGTCCGCCGGTAGCGGGTGAACGAACTCGACGGAGCCAAGCCTAAGCTTCGCTGAAATCAACATTGGCTCAAACTTCATGTGCACGGCTTGAGAGGGTCGAAGCCTTGCGCATTTCAACCTTTCAACTTCGTAGGCATGTTCTGACTCACTTTGAGCGCGATTATTTATATATACCAGCGAAGGCGTTGCGGCTATCGCGTTATCGGTTCGACGGTCTATCGCGCGGGTTTCGGTCGAACGATGGTATAGGCACGGTGATTTTATCGGTGCCGTCGACAAGAAAGTCCGTCGCAGTACCAAAGTCAGTCTTACGCTACGCACACTTTCAGTACTGCGCTGACGTCGAGCTACCAGTGGAGTTTCAACGCGGTACACGGCACGAGTTATCAGTAGCGCGCGTCCGAGTGCTTTTTTTTTTTTTTTTTCGGGGGACGTTTCCCCGAGATGGAGCCGCACGGCCGCGCGCGCGACCCTTCCAAAACGTTTCGCGACTAATCCGCCAGGCCAGGGCGCATGCGCCGTCGGGCCGTGAAAAAGGCGGATTGTGGTCATCAGTGGTCGCGCGATGCCAGCATAAATCTTTTTTGATTGATTAAGGCTTGAGTAATTGGTGATAATCGGAACATGGAGCGCTTCCTCGTTCATGTTCGTGTTCCAGCTATCTGCTTAGTATACCTTTGCAGCGCTGTATCTTGATGACGTTTTTGAATGAGAGAACGCATTATTCATAGTCCGCCGATCACTAATTGTCATCTGGCATATTTCGTGGCGTAGAGGTCTGAAGCCGCTCTTACGAAACATGTCGCCATCCATCAAGGCAATCAGTTCAGCAGCATAACCGTCGCTCCCGTGGTGTCTTTAGTGGAACCTCCTGGTTAATTAATTATGGGGTTTTACGTGCCAAAACCAGGATCTGATTATGAGGCACGCCGTAGTGGGGGACTCCGGAAATTTAGACCACCTGGGGTTCTTTAACGTGCACCTAAAGCTAAATACACGGGTGTTTTCGCATTTCGCCCCCATCGAAATGCGGCCGCCGTGGCCGGGATTCGATCCCGCGACCTCGTGCTCAGCAGCCCAACACCATAGCCACTGAGCAACCACAGCGGGTGGAACCTCCTGGTTAGCTCAGATGGTCGAGCGACCGGCCCGGAAGGGCTCCGGGTTCAAATCCCGGGCTGCAGGACAAATGTTCCTTCAACTGCGATTTCTGAGCAACCCGTTGTGTTTCCTTTGTAGCTTCGTGCTACTTATGGGTGTTTTTTCCTGTCGTGAACTTTCCTGTACCTTGCGGTCTGTCGCAGAACTGATTTGCCATGTGTACATTGTTATGATCGGCTTGGAACTGCACCTGTGAAATGTGGGAATCAAGCTCGAGCGCCTTTCCCGTGACGAGATAATCCTCTTTCATCCCCGAGAGAGCGTCTGACCTCTACGGAGCAGACGAAAACAGCGAGCTACCAAGAAGGAAGACCCGAGGGAGAGGAGGTCGCCAACTTGACCGCCCGACAGAGGTCTGACACTTCCACAAGTTCCCCGAAGGAGTCATCGCCAGGTTATGCCTGGAATCTGTATCTCTCCAATGTGGGAAGCAAGCCCCAGCACTTTTCCCGTGACGAGATAATCCCCTTCAGCCCCGAGAGAGCTCTCACCTCTACGGAGTAGACGAATACGGCGAGCTACCAAGGAGGAGGACCCGAGGGCGAGGAGGTCGTCAACTTGACCACCGGAGAGAGGACTTCCACGAAGGAAACGCCGGCCACCACGAGGGGATTTAAGGCCGTCCTGGCCCCCGTGTTAATCAGAACCGCTCGAGACTCGGATAGAGTCAAAACCATGTACCAATGAAGTGAATACAATCTTTTCTATTTTTCATCATCACGATGCCCGCCTTCATCGTCGTTTCCTGATTCCTGCGGTGACGACCCACCTCACCCGGTCGAGATTATATCAGCTGGTTGGCAGCAATGGGATACTCCACCCTTCGTCCTGGCTTCAGCAGAATGGTGAGCGCTTGACTTTCTTTGAGAATTTGCCAGGTTTTAGCTTGTGTGTTTTCTAAAACGGTAAATTAGTTTCTGTACGTGCAGGCTCCTGTTGAAAGCTTCCTCACGTCACAGCAGAGTAAGAAAGTCCTCGTTTGGGATTGACCATGGATTTGAGCAAACGGAGAAAGCCAGAGTTGTTGTTAATTTGTGAAGAGCTGGGAATTGAGGTCGGGAAAAGTCAGAGAAAGCCGCAGCTTATTGACGCGATTGAGAAGTGCGGGGCTCTTGAGGACGAAATTTCAGAAGCATGGGAATAGATAGAGAAACGAGCTGAGAAAGCTGATCAAAACGCTGCAGAAGAGAGGGAAAGGCAAAGGTCTGAGAAAGCTGAACGAAGTGCTGCAGAAGAAAGGCAGAGAGCTGATCAAAAGGAAGCTGCAGAAAGAAAGGAACGCGAGGAACAGAGAGCTCACGAAATAAGGCTAAAAGAACTAGACGTGCAGCGGGATCTGGCCAGTCAAACAGTCAATGAGGGGGAATGCGCCGTGAGAGGGAGAGCAAAGGAAGAAAGGCGATTCTCCTCGCGTTTACGGCCTCCCTCCCTGAGACGCAAAAGAAAGCTGCGGCCACACGAATTGACAGGTGACGGGAGGGGGCAGTGTGTGTCTGGCACCCTTTATTGCCCATGGCGAGGCCCAATGACTTTCAGATTGCGACCTAGTCGAGTGTGCTTTAGGAGGTAGTAATTGTCGAATTGGGCGCCTCCATAAGGTTCCCGTTTGTAAATTTGTAAATAGAGCACGTTGCATTTTTTTTTCATTTGTTAGTTATTAAGACCTTATTTCTTTTAATTTCAAAGGTTCCGCGTTAATCTCGGTGATTCGTTGTGATGATTGTTATGCGCGCCAGTTACGCGAATAAAACTGCGAAGCAGGTTTTGCGACGGTGGTGGCTCGTGAACGCGCTGTTTTGTAGATAGGCATTGATATGGAGGTTTGTAGAAACAAACCATTTTGGGTAATTCAATGCTTACAGGGTAGGTGCGTTTATCGGCTACCATTGCAGATAGAGTATGGCTTGTTTTCTGGCTTTAAATGCCCCTTTATGAATCAGCTTAATTAGGAGTTCAGGCGGTCAGCGCAGAGCAGTACATTTTGCCTTGAAGCGCTGGTTCCTGCAGATACTATTGACCCAACGAGTAACTAACTCACTGCGCAGCATTTATCCGTCTGATCATTTTCAATGCACTCTCGGTCTCCCAATAAATGTGGCTTTCCCGGGCAGGAGAAACAAAAACGTTAGGTATTAGGTTAATTGAAAAATGCACTTAAGTCTGGTTTTTTCCTTTTGTTAATTTTCGGGAAGCTCGGACGAGGGCTGCAGGTTTAATTCTGATAAGGTTCTGCGTGAAGAATGTGTGAACCTGGCAGTTCTCATGGTTAGTTGGGTGCTCTCTGTTTGTTGTGCCTTGGGCTTGGCGTGGTCTATTTCCAGAGGGTGTCACCTGGCCTGCCTTGGAACGAACGGCGAAACAAAGCAGAGGCACGGGGTCTATGGTCTCTTCGAGGTGCTTGGATGCTGCAACCCCTTCGAGACCTCCTGTGGCGGTGGACGGGCTGTTATGATCGGCTTGGAACTGCACCTGTGAAATGTGGGAATCAAGCTCGAGCGCCTTTCCCGTGACGAGATAATCCTCTTTCATCCCCGAGAGAGCGTCTGACCTCTACGGAGCAGACGAAAACAGCGAGCTACCAAGAAGGAAGACCCGAGGGAGAGGAGGTCGCCAACTTGACCGCCCGACAGAGGTCTGACACTTCCACAAGTTCCCCGAAGGAGTCATCGCCAGGTTATGCCTGGAATCTGTATCTCTCCAATGTGGGAAGCAAGCCCCAGCACTTTTCCCGTGACGAGATAATCCCCTTCAGCCCCGAGAGAGCTCTCACCTCTACGGAGTAGACGAAAACGCCGAGCTACCAAGAAGGAGGACCCGAGGGCGAGGAGGTCGTCAACTTGACCACCGGAGAGAGGACTTCCACGAAGGAAACGCCGGCCACCACGAGGGGATTTAAGGCCGTCCTGGCCCCCGTGTTAATCAGAACCGCTCGAGACTCGGATAGAGTCAAAACCATGTACCAATGAAGTGAATACAATCTTTTCTATTTTTCATCATCACGATGCCCGCCTTCATCGTCGTTTCCTGATTCCTGCGGTGACGACCCACCTCACCCGGTCGAGATTATATCAACATTACATATTTATATATGTATTTGTACTTCTATAAGTACACCTCATTGTTCTGTTACTACTGCTTTTAATCCAATCCAGTTTGATTCAAATTGAGTGACACTGGGACCTCTTTCTGTTTGTAACAACGTGTAATGACAACTTATGGAAAACAAGTATGGTTCCTATTCTAAATCGTAAAAGCTGCGACAGCAACCTCCACTAACCCTCTGCAATGCGACATCGCGGTGCCATGTCTGCCGCTGGGTGAAATTTGCGGATATTGTGGATAATTGCTCGGCTGTCATCATAAACGCACTAATTTTCGATCCTCGCGGCTGCGAAAAACACCTTCTCTGCCTCAGTCGCTAAAACGTCGAGCGCCTTCGAACCGGGGTAAATAGGATTATTTCAAGACAGCTTCCAGTGGCAAAAGTTCTTGGACCATCGCTACGTATGTAGCTGGCGCACAAGGCAACGTAAAAACTGTTGCATTTGAAAGGTTGCGCTGATCATTCAGTGACATTTCGGCCTGCGCACTTGCTTTTCTTCCCTCGCGTATTTAATCTTATCTCTGCGTCGCGTAGGAAAGTGGTCATGTGTATGGCTAGCGTCTCAGCCTTTCCTTTGTGCACGGGAGCAGCAAACCGACCCCACACGCGCAGCCCAGGGCTGAGCGCTCGGAGCCGCAGCGTTTAACGAGGAGACCGATGTTTCATCGCTAAGTCTGCTGTGACAGAACGCGAACACGATAATCACCGCCTCTCGCTTACTGCTGTTACCCTATGATATGCATGTGTGACCTTGCGGCTGATAGAGGACAGAGCTTGCGCATTTACGTGGCGCTGGCTTATACGCGCCTGACGCACACGTAGCGCGTCGGCTCACCTTGTCGTTGAGCGTCACCCGGTGCAGGTAGAGCGGCAGGTAGTCGTCTGGCGCCCTTCTGACCTCCTCGGTCTCTTCAGAAAGGAATGCGTACGTCGAGGCTTCGCGCACGTCCTTGCTCCTGACATCAGTGGACAGCTCAGTCTGCGTGTCGGCCGTCCTGGTGCCGGGCCTCCCCTGCAGTGATTCTCTGGACATGACGTCCCAGTCAGAGCTGACGCCAGGGTGCAAGTCGTCCTTGGACATGGGGGTGCTTCTTTTGGGCTCTTCCATAGATGTGCCCGCTGCCGACACCAGGTCCCGCTCGATGGCGGAGATGGTCGAAGCATCGGGCTTCTCGGCGTCCGAGGGTCTCTTGTGCACCGGAACCACGACTTGCTCAACGACAGGAGCCCTCACAACTGACGCTTTGCGCTCGTCTGTTGGCGGTGCCATTTGTCTGAGCTCAGTGCGCTCGACGAGGAGGTCGCTCGGTGCTTTCCCTTCATCCTCGCCAGCTACCTTTGCGGTTTCGACCTCGGCCGCCGCACGCTGGGTTACAACCGGCTCGACTTCGCGTGGCCGTGTCGCTCGCGGATCAGTGGCGAGCTCCTCTCTAGGAACGATGATCATCGTTTCATCTACCTTCATTTCATCTATCTTCGTAGGTTCGATTTCTTTCTCAGGTTGCCGTTCCACCATCATACCGACCGGCCGAGTGCCTTCATTCAAGGCTTGTTGTTCCTCCGATGCCTTTCCGGCTACGTCTTTACCAGCCACCTCTGCTATAGGAAGGTCGAGAGCATCTATCTCGGTAGGTTCGATTTCTTTCTCAGGTTGCCGCTCCACCATCTTACCAACCGGCAGAGAGTCTTCTTTCAAGGCTTGTTCTTCGGTGGATTCCTTTCCGGCTACGTCTTTACCAGCCACCTCTGCTATAGGAGGCTCGAGAGCACGTGCAGCCTCTAGTGCGGACTCAATTTCTTTTTCCGATATCGTTCGCGTTTCGTCGTGGAGCTCGTCTCTTGGCACGAGCAGCGTGTCTTGCCCTTTGGGTCTATCCGCCTTCTCCTCGAGCTGCTTCTCTGGCAAAATCATGGCTTCGCGCGCTTCCTCAGTAGCTTTGTCTTCCTGCTTCGGCTGCCTTCCAGCTTCCGGCGGCAATGGCTCCTCGGCTGACAGGAAAGTGCGGGGCGATTCCTCTGCTTTCACCTTGTCAGGTACCGGAGCCTCGCCTTCTGCCGTCGGCTCAGATTCACCTTCCGTCGAGGGCTTGTGCGTTGGAAGAAAAACACGCGAAGAAACATCGGCTTCTGGTTTTGGCTCAGCACTCTCTTTCTCTTCTGGCGTTTCGACCCCGCGATGCTCTGGCATGACTTCACTCTCTTTTTCAGCAGGACTGGTGGGTACCTTCGAAAGCCCGTCGTCTTTGGGGTGCGCTTCGTCAGCAGACGGTTCTTTTGCACCAAGAAATGTCCTTTTTTCATTGGGCTCGGCACCTGCTGCCGAAGCGAAGGATGATGCTGACGGCACAGGTTCTGCAACTTGTTCGGTATCCAGCGTTCCTTCAGGAAGGCTTAGCATAGAAGGTTTGACTTCTTTTTCTTCGACAGGTTCGCGTTCCACGGGCTCTGGTTTTTCACCAGCAGGTGGCGGAGGAGCACCCTCTTCTCTCGTGAAACTCACGTGGTGGATAACTGGGGACTTGGGGTACCCTCCCTCAATATCCGCGTCTGGCCGAAAGAATGATCTCGGTGGTCCTTCATGTAGCTGCGCAGATGTACCAGGCTGTTCGGGTGGTCTAATACGGATCTCTCGTTCGTTCTTCAGCCGAATTTCATAGTCAGGCGTAACCATACCGAGCGTGTCGCTCTCGTAGACAATGACGACGGACTCGCGCTGGGTTAAGCCAGTCTGAGAGGGCGCGTTAGGTCCTGGGCTGCCACCCTCAGCCTCGGGTGGAATGGTAACTTGCTTTTCCTCAGGAACTTTCTTTCCCTCGCCTTCCGGAAAGATGAACTTTCGAGCACCCACAGCCGCGTCAGCCGGTGGCGCTTTTCCTTGCTCGCCTGCCCTGTATGGCGCACCATGAAGCCTGGAGTCCCTGAGTTGCTGCAGCTCCGTTTCCCAGTCCGACATAGGTCCTTTGTTGAAATCCGCAGCGTCCAGAATCGGCTCTGCCGGTTCTATGTCTGCTTGGCCACTTTCTAGTGTAGATGGTGCCAGCGTGTCAGCTTTCGGAGATTCCGTGGGAACCGCCGTCGTTCCTGGGGGCTGAGCAAGCTTTTCCTCAAGCAACGCCAGCTCAGCAGACTCCGCAGGCTCACTAACCGGCGTACCAACATGCAAGAGCTCTTCGGCTTTCGGCAGCGCGCTACCGAGGTTGCGCGCTCTACAGAGGTTCATTTCAAACTCCAGTATCTCGCGAACCCGTTTTTCTTCGTCGAGAACAACTTCAGGTGTTTCTGGAGCTTCAGTTTTTCCTTGCGTTGTCTCAGCACTTTCGCCATCCTTTGTTGCGTGCTCTTCAATCTCGGATGCTGTGGCGGCAGTTGGCTTTTCATCCTCATCTTTCTTTTCAGACTCCGGCAATGAAGCCGGACTTATTTCGATCACCACGTTCAGCTGAAGCATTTCTTGAGCAGGCCCTTCTGAAAGTTCAGTTTCTTTAATCTTGGGAGGTGCCACTTCTTCTAGGTTGGAAGCTGGTAATTCCTTGCCTGGCTCTGCTGACGCGATTTCCCGAGTTACAGAGGCTACAGGCTCCTGCCGGGCTGGTGTAGCCGGCGCCTTTTCTTCCCCCGCAACTGGCTCGGTTGGCACAGTTATAGCCATGGCCTCATCCTTGGGCACTTCTGGAACTACCGTGGGTGCTGGTAGCAATTGTTCCTTTTCATCGGCAGTTTTTTCTATACTTGGAACCTCTCTTTCGGTTTCCTTTGTTATTTCTTTAGGCTCCAGTTCAGGAACTGGTGCAACAGCCTCCTCTGTTAAATGCTTTGTTTCCATATACGCCAGAGCATGAACTTCCGGCTCTTCTATTGCCTTTGTAAGTGCTGTATCTGCGAGCTTTTCTTCGTGAACTGGTATTGCTTCCTCAGCCAGTGTCTCTACCTTCACCGCTGGTTCTTCCGGCTGTATTGATGGTTCTTTAGGGGCTGATTCAAGCAAAGGTGAAACAGCCCCAGTCTCTTTTTGTTCTGTTGGCTTTGTTTCCGCAGAAATTAGAGCATGAACCTCTGGCTCTTCGGTTGCCTTTGTCGGTGCTGTGTCTGCGAGCTTTTCTTCTTGAACGGGTATTGCTTCCTCAGCTAGTGTCTCTACCTTCACCGCTGGTTCTTCAGGCTGTAGTGATGGTTCTTTAGGGGCTGATTCAAGTAAAGGTGAAACAGCCCCAGTCTCTTTCTGTTCTGTTGGCTTTGTTTCCGCAGAAATTAGAGCATGAACATCTGGCTCTTCGGCTGCCTTTGTCGGTGCTGTATCAGTGAGCTTTTCATCTTGAACGGGTATTGCGTCCTGAGCCAGTGTCTCTACCTTCACCACTGGTTCTTCCGGCTGTATTGATGGTTCTTTAGGGGCTGATTCAAGTAAAGGTGAAACAGCCCCAGTCTCTTTCTGTTCTGTTGGCTTTGTTTCCGCAGAAATTAAAGCATGATCTTCTGGCTCTTCCGTTTCCTTTGTCGGAGCTGTCTCTGCGAGATTTTCTTCTTGTACGGGTATTGTTTCCTCAGCCAGTGTCTCTACCTTCACCGCTGGTTCTTCCGGCTGTACTGATGGTTCTTTAGGGACCGATTCAAGCAAAGGTGAAACAGCCCCAGTCTCTTTCCCGTCTGTAAGCTTTTTTTCCGCAGAAATTAGAGCATGACCTTCTGGCTCTTCGGTTGCCTTTGCCGGTGCTGCCTCTGCGAGATTTTCTTCTTGTACGGGTATTGTTTCCTCAGCCAGTTTCTCTATCATTGCGGCTGGTTCTTCCGGCTCTATTAATGGTTCTTTAGGCACAGATTCAAGCAAAGGTGAAACAGCCACGACCTCTCTCTCTTCTGTAGGCTTTGTTTCCGCAGGAATTAAAGCATGAACTTCTGGCTCTTCCGTTGCCTTTGTCGGTGTTGTCTCTGCGACCTTTTCTTCTTGTACGAGTATTGCTTCCTCAGTCAATTTCTCTACCCTCGCCGCTGGTTCTTCCGGCTCTATTGATTGTTCTTTAGGCGCAGATTCACGCAAAGGTGAAACAGCCCCAGCCTCTTTCTCTTCTGTAGGCCTTGTTTCGACAGGAATTAAAGGATGAACTTCTGGCTCTTCCATTGCCTTTGTCGGTGCTGTCTCTGCGCGCTTTTCGTCTTGTACGTGTATTGCTTCCTCAGCCAGTTTCTCTATCTTCGCCACTGATTCTTCCGGCTCTATTGATTGTTCTTTAGGCGCAGAATCACGCAAAGGTGAAACATCCCCAGTCTTTTTCTCTTCTGTAGGCTTTGTTTCCACAGAAATTAGAGCATGAACCTCTGGCTCTTCGGTTGCCTTTGTCGGTACTGTCTCTGCGAGCTTACCTTCTTGTGTGGGCATTGTTTCGTCAGCCGGTTTCTCTATCTTTGCGGCTGGTTTTTCCGGCTCTTTTAATTGTTCTTTAGGCGCAGATTCAAGCGAAGGTGAAACAGCCCGAATCTCTTTCTCTTCTATAGGCTTTGTTTCCGCATGAATTAAATGATAATCTTCTGCCTCTTCCACTGCCTTTGTCGGTGCTGTCTCTGCGAGCTTTTCTTCTTGAACGGGTATTGCTTCCTCAGCTAGTGTCTCTACCTTCACCGCTGGTTCTTCCGGCTGTATTGATGGTTCTTTAGGGGCTGATTCAAGTAAAGGTGAAACAGCCCCAGTCTCTTTCTGTTCTGTTGGCTTTGTTTCCGCAGAAATTAGAGCATGAACCTCTGGCTCTTCGGTTGCCTTTGTCAGTGCTGTGTCTGCGAGCTTTTCTTCTCGAACGGCTATTTCTTCTTCAGCATGTTCCCCTATATTCGCCGCTGGTTCTTCCGGCTCTATTGATGGTTCTTTAGGTGCAGATTCACGCAAAGGTGAAACAGCTCCCGCCTCTTTCTTTTCTGTAGGCTTGGTTTCCACAGGAATTATAGCATGAACGTCTAGTTCTTCGGTTGCCTTTGCCGGTGCTGTCTCTACGAGCTTTTCTTCTTGTACGGGTATTGTTTCCTCAGCCAGTTTCTCTATCATTGCGGCTGGTTCTTCTGGCTCTATCAATGCTTCTTTAGGCACAGATTCAAGCAAAGGTGAAACAGCCACAGTCTCTCTCTCTCCTGTAGGCTTTGTTTCCACAGGAATTATAGCATGGACTTCTGGCTCTTCCATTATCTTTGTCGGTGCTGTCTCGGTGGGCTTTTCTTCTTGTACGGGTGTTGCTTCCCTTGCCGGTTTCCTTATCATCTCAGCTGGTTCTTCAAGCTCCTTTAATGTTTCTGTAGGCGCCAAATCAGATGTTGGTGCAGCAACCGTAGTTGCCTCAGGCAATCCCGTTTCTGTAAACGTTGAGCCGTGGCCTTCTGGTTCTTGGAAGGCCTTTGTTGGAGCGGCATCTCCCAGGTTTCTTTCTTGTTTCTTAGTTACTGCTTTTTCTGACGGCTCTTCCACTTGAGCTCTTCCTGTTTCAACTGTGGGAACAACCTCATCAACCTTTTCTCCGCCTTTCAATGCCTTCTCACTTACTTGGCGTTCTATATATAGCTGTGACACTCCTGGCATTACAAAACTTTTTTTTGATTCTTTAGGGACAAGACTGGTTTCCAGAATTTGTGAGGCTGCTGCTGAAGGTTCTTCCAGTTCCTTTGTTGGAGCCGCGCCTTCCAGCTTTTTTACTGTTTTGGTAATTCCCGCTCTTCCTGATGGTGCTTCAATTTCAGCTTTAGCTGCTTCGATAGTGGATGTATGCGTCTCATCTTTCGGTACCTTTTCGCTTTCTTGGCGTCTTATGTCTAGCTGTGACCATACTGGCATTACAAAAGTATCTCGTGAAACTTTGGGCAGCAGTCTTTTTTCCAGGCTCGGCGAGGTTTTTGATGGTGCGGTATCTTCCAATTTTCCCTTCGACTTTGTGGTTATGTGTGCTACTTCTTGCGTCTTTACAGCTTCCTCTGTTTTCTGAAGCATGTCTTTTGGCCCAGCTTGCTCTAGGTGCTTCTCTTCGAGAGCAACTTCGCGTTTGGATTTCTGTGCCGCCTCTGCGGTAGTAAGTGGACTTACTTCGTTGGGATGCCCCAGTTTTACTGCTGTTGCCACCGTGGTATCTACTGTTGCACGCGGCTCTTCCTGTTCACTTTTGTTCACTTTCTTGCCAGGCTCCTCTAGGACAGAAATTGCCGGAGGGAATCTGCCAAGGTATGAATAAAATAGACCCGAAGGACGGCTTGGTCCCTGTTCTTCGGGTTCGGTGTAAGAGTATTCTCTATGACTTGCCTTGATATCTTGCGTACTCTCAGTAGACTCGATGGTAGCCTTAGCAGGTATCTGCTCTTCTAGTATTTCCACTTCTTCGGACCACGGTTTATGCTCAACAATATCCTTTGGCGGTGCTTGCTCTAGTGTAGTAGTATCAGGTATGACAACTTGTGTCTCTATTAGCTCGACCACTGCTCCAGGCTCATCTCTGGCCACTTCCGCTGCCGGTTTTCCAGCAGTCTCTCGCTTTTCTGGCTCAGCGATTGGTTGCTCTGGTGCCTGTGCTGCTTCTAGCTTTGGCATCTCTGTCAACAGTCGTGTTTCTTCTACGGCTGGCTTTTCTGACACTGATTCTTCTGCATGCTGAAGCTCCGCAATTGGTGCTTCGGACAAAGGCTTAATCTCTGTAGCAGGTGCTTCTGTTAGTTCGCGTCCGGCTTCCCCCATCACTGCTACTTCTGGTACACCTTCCCGCTCTAGTTGAGATATTACGGCAACTTTTGTTTTAATTTCTTCTGTGGCTCGTGGCTCTAATACAGCTGGTGGTCTTACATCTGGTGATTGCGCAGCCGGTAAGCTAGACAAATGTTTCAGCTCATCTGGAGCAGGTTCTGCTGTCGCTTTCGTTTCTTCAAGAGCCGATGTCAGTGCTTCTGATGCGGACTTCGATCCTTCCGCAACTGGTGCCTCTATTAGTTTTTTTGTTTCTTCCACTGCCGGTACCGCTGTTTCTAACACTGATTCCAAGCCTCTAGTGACCTGAGCTGCTTCTAACTCTTTTGCTTCTTCTGCAGCCAGTTTGGACGCTTCTAATGTGAACTTGGATTCGTCTACGGGTACCTCCGTTATCTCTCTTGTTTGTTCCACAGCTGGCACCGCGGCTTCTGACACAGGTTCAAAGCCGTTTGCGACCGGTGCTGCCTTTAACTCCTTTTTTTCTTCCGCAGCCGGTTTCAGCGTTTCAGATGTGGGCTCCGATTCACCCGCGACGGGTTCCTCCGTTGTATCTTTTGTTTCTTCCACGGCCGGCACCGTTGCTTCTGATACAGATTCCATGCCTTTGGTGACCAGTGCTGCCTCTATTTCTTTCGTTTCTTCCGCAACCGGTTTGAGCGCTTCAGATGTGGGCATCAATTCTCCAGCGACTCGTTCCTCTGTTATCTCTGTTGTTTTTTCCACAACTAGCACAGCTGCTTCTGATGTATGCATCAATTCTGCCGCTACTGGTGCCTCTACTATCTCTTTTGTTTCTTCCTCAGCAGGTTTCAGCTCTTCTAATGCGTGTTTCGGCTGTTCCAGGACTGGTGCCTCCATTATTGCGTGCGTTTCTTCCGCGACAGTTTCCGCAGCCGCTGTCTCCGCGAGTTGTCGTTCTTCTGCTATAGTCTCCTCTGGCATCGCCTGTGGCCGCTCAGCGTGAGGAGCTTCAATCGGCTTCATTTTATCTTCCTCTGCAGCCGGTCGCTCCGGTTCTGTTACTTCTATGATAAGGTTAAGGTCTGGAGCTGACATCTGTTCCACTGTAGCTGCAGCAGGCGGCTTTATCTCTGGCTTAACTTTTTCTGTGACTGGTGCTCCTGCAAACGAAACTTCTGATACCGCGTTGAGTTCTTCCGCGAGTGATGCTTGCAACAGCGTTTTTGTTTCCTCTGCAGCCGCTATCTCCGACAACGTTTTCTTTTCTTCCGCTGTCGATGGCTCTACTATTTTCTGTTCTTCTGCTGCTGCTTCCAGAGCCTGTCTTGTTGACGGAATTGCTACCGTTTCTTCCGTAACTGGTGCCTGCGACAATGGTCTTTCTTCTGCAGCCGACGCTTCTGATATTGGTTGTTCCGGTATTTCCAAATTTGCCTTTGATTCCGCTGTCTTTTTTTTTGCCTCTTCAGTGGCCGTTGCTTGCGATAGGTCTACGCTTACTGCTGGCGGTGACTCGATAATCTTCACTTCACCGCCTGCTTGCATCTCAGATGTCAGTTGCATTTCTGCGACAGACATTAGCTGTGTGGAAGCTTTGTGCTCTTCTGTACCTGCTGTCTCTACTACCTGCATTCGTTCTTCTAAAATTCGTCTGTCTGGAATCTCTGCTCTTTCTCGCTGTGTAAGCAGCACCTCCTTGGTGGGAACCTCAAGTGCCTGTTTGGTCTCCTCTTCTGCGGCTGTACGAATTGCTGGTTTAGCTTCTAAAACAGCCAAATCTGTTATTTTATGTTCAAGCATTTCTACAGCAGGGGCTTCTAATATTGCCTTCGCTGCTTCAGTCATCGGTGCTGCGTCTACTGCTGGTTTTACTTTGTCGTTAGGCAACGTTTCTGGTACATCGAATACCTGTTTTTCTGCAGCCAGTGCTACAGTTACCTCCTGCACCGCTTCTTTCGGCTCCTCAAAGACAGGAATTTCTGACACCTGCTTCATTTCTTCCATAGCTTGTAGTTCTACAATCTCGTGTTTAGTTTCTTCACGTCCCACTGGAGTGCCCAACGCAGCTGGAATTGGAACCTCTACAGCAGGTGCCGGTTCCACATGGTATTTTTGCTCAGCTTCCTCAAGCAACCCTGCCGCTGGTGGTAGTAGCGGCTCCATCTGACCTTTCACAGGATACTCTGCAATCTTGCGCTCTTGCGCCAGCAAGTCCTCAGTGCTCTGCACCTCCGAAGACTTGGCGCCCATGCGCGATTCGCAGGTTGCGTAGCCGGACAGATCTTCGTCGCTCACCACTCCTGGTGACGTGGTTCTCATGGAAAGCGCTGAGCCGGGCCTCTCTTCTGCTTTTTTCACCAGCTCAACAGGCTGCTGTCTTGACACTGCATCCAGCATAGTTGCAGTTTTTGCGGGTGGTTCAGTGGGAAGAGACTGCGTAGAAATGGTTTCGTCAAGCGGCACTGGCTGTTTTGGCACTGCAGTCGGTTCAGGTGCAGTTTTCGCGGGTCCTTCGGTGGGAAGAGACAGCGCAGAAATGGTTTCTTCGCTGGCAGGGGGCGCTCGACCTTTTGGTGCTGCACTCATTTCAGATGCAGTTTTCGCGGGGGCTTCGGTGAGAAGAGAGGGCACCGAAATGGTTTCTTCGCTGGCAAGCGGTGCCTTGCGCATCTGAGATTCGAAAGCAGCCAGTGCTACTGCCGCGGTGGCCATGTCATCCGCTTCTTGCAATACTTCGCACGGCGCGCATGGGGCATGAGGTGCTTGGTAGTCCTCGACGGCCACAGTGGGCTCTGACTGGTAGTCGGTGGCAGACAAGGCCTTAGATGTGTCCTCCCCCGTATCTTTCGATATGGATAAGGTACCAGGCTCCGAGTGCCTCCGCTTTTTGAGCTCCTCTCCAGGTTGAGCTTTGATGTGCTCGGAGTGCCGCCTCCTGGCAGCCTGGCTGACGGCGTTCGGCGGCTCCTGAGGCTCGTACTGCATGCTCTCGTCATCGTTGTTGTAGCCGAAATCGACCGACTTAGACCGCTTCGAGATGGCTTCCATCGAAGGTGCTGGTGTGGCCGGTGGCGCACGCACGTCGATGCTCATCCTCTTCGGTGTCTGAGTCGTCGAGGGTGCACCGCGCCGGACGAGACTGCCCTGCGAGTCGTCCTGGTACGCGCTACCCGTGACAGTTCCCTCTTCCGCCACCGCGTCGAAAGAGAACGTGACGCGGCCTTTGCCGTACAGCTCTATCCTTGTTTCCATCACGAGACTAGGCTTTTTCTTTGTTCCCGTGGCGACTGGTTCCGACGACTGCAGTGTCCCCGAAGGTGGCATTAGTGAACCCCGTCTCAGCTTGAGGTCTCTTGCTATCTTCATATAGCGCTCCAACTCTTCTTTTGTGACCATTTCGCCGTCCGCGTTGCAGTCTGCACTGGCATCCGCGTTGTCGTTACCTGCATGACCATGTTCCTGACCACCAGGCTGATCTTGTCCTTGCGGTGTGCCGTCTTCATTAGACCACCCCACTCCGCTTCCAGGAATTGTCTTCACACCGGTATTTGCCTTGGAAACCACGCTATACGACTGACTTTCTGTCCTCATCGCCTTCTCTTTGAGGGAAGCTGACGGCAAGTGTTCGTAATGAGAAAAGTGCATTTGTTGGTTAGCCTCCGCAGATGCTACAGTCGTAGGTTCCCGCTGTATTGGTGCTACGAAAGAAAATAGCGACGTATTCGATTTGTCGTCTACCTCGCAGGCACTTCTTGATTTTGACAGCTTTCGCGAGTAACTCCAACGAGCAACCACAGTCTCGGCATTGCTGGTTTCTCTGGATAGCTTACCGCTTCCTTCTTTTGTGAGGTCGTAATCGTCAGAATCTACAAACGGCCCTGGGATGGGCTTTGGTGTTGCTTCCCAAAAGTACTCTACCTTGGGAGCACATGACTGCGTCGAAGTACTTCCGAAATTGGGCGGTATTTCATGCTTGAAAACAATGCGTTCCGACTTCGGAGTATCAATGTTTAAAATAACCTTGAAGCTGTCGTCAGGGCCTACACTTTGTCCCTGGCTGGATCTCATTATCATAAGCTGACGGTCTTTAGCTTTTATCAATCTTTTCACAGATTTCACAGAACCTTCAAGACTGTCTTCATCTGCAAATTCCCTAGCGCTAACCGAGCTGTCAATTGTAGCATTCCTTGCTGGCATGACATGAGTTACTTCTCCAGTAGGCTTAACATCAGACACGGAAGATTCGAGGTCCTGCCTCGTCGAAACTTCCTCTTTGTGCAAGGATTGCGGAACATGCAAGGGTACTTTAGGTGCTATTGCAACTGATTCCTGTAGAATTGATCGCATCAAAGGCTGTTTCAGCATTGAGTGTCGAACTTCTGTGTGCAGTGACATTGGCTGCTGTTCTAATGATGGACCGGGTACTCTTGCGTCCTGCAGCAACGGCGCTTGAAGTGCAGCTCCTTTCTGTAAAGATTCTTTCGGCGTTTCTTCTAGTGCCACAAGTTGCATTTTCTCGGTGTGTTTCGGCTCTTCTACCACCTGATCGTGCGCTTGCTGATCGCTAGTCGCAGGTTTAAATGTTATTTCTTCTTGTTTGTAGTCTTCTGGCTTAGGGAGGTGCACTTGTTCTTGCGGAGCCAACGCTTGCTCCGTTTTCCGGGCTTTCTTTTGCTTTGCTTTGTTCTCGGAAGGCTTCGTGCTCCATGGAATGGCCTCCTTCTTGTTCGTCTTGAGACTGTCAAAATATTCGTCTTCTGAACCCTTCTTGGGGGCTGGCTTTAGCTTCCATGGAGAGCGCATTCCTTCGGAGACATTTGCGCCAGCTGTTCCAGAAGGCGCCGTGATGCCGGCGCCATCGGAACCCCTGCGTCCGCCCGCATTCTTTTTCGCCTCCTCAGATGCGAGCAGGCCGATCAGTTTCCACTTCTCGTCGACCATTGGGAAATTATCTGTTTTTTTACTAGCCATGCCGGGCCCTGCACCTGGCTTTCCTTCCTCGGAACTCTTCAAGACTGCCGAATCAGCAACGCCGGTTTCTGGCACCTTTACGAGCGGTTTAAATCGAGGTACAGCATAGCTCGGAAAATGAGGCTCCGGGGGTGGAACAGGTATGGCTGTGGTCTCTACTGGTGTCTCCGCCGGCAACGCTTCTGCTTGCGCATCTGGAGGCACCAGCGGCGCTTCGATGTACGCAAATGCCTCTTGGCTAGCTTTGGGAGCCACTAACTGAGAAACTTCTTCCTTTTGACGAGCGCTCAACAAATCCTTTGGAGCAGGAGTAATTATGCGCGGCTGATTTTGTGAATTCATCTGCCGAATCAAAGCACGTACGCTGATCGGGACATCAGCTGACAATGCCTGTTGCTCTACTTTATCTGAATCCTCGTTTCTGAACTCGGGCAGTGCTTGAACCTTCTCGCAGGCTGCCTTCAGCACTAATGAGGTAGACACTTTTCTCTCTGGTTCTCTTGATTCCAGAGCTGCATACGTTTCTCGTCGGGTCGTCGGAGGTGGGCGGTTACCTAAATCGTAGGCTGCATGTGTGCCGATAGTCGGTAGCTCTGGCAACTCATCACATTCCTTTTGCGTTTCCTCTGGGGTCCTCTTTTCCTGAGGTTTTGTGGACGACGGTGCCTCAGCAGCAGAATCTACGTCAGCGACTGGCACATAAAAGCGGATATCACCAACAGCCGGCTCCACAGTTGTCTCCGACGATTTTTCGCCGAATGTGTCTTCGGAAGCCTTTGGTGCTAATGACATTCTTATTTTCTCACTTTCACTCGTGGTATAATCTGCAGATACATTTTTTACAGGAACAAAGCCACGAATGTCTGCAATAGGCGATAGAGAGGATTTTCTCCTTTCGCTGTGGGCAGCGAAGGTTTCATCTGCGGACATCGTGTCTAACTGGATGAAACCACGGACGTCGGCTATTTGTGGTTCGGTGTCCTCCAATTCAAACGCTTCGGACACTGCGCTTTCTCGCCGTAAGTAAGTGCTATGGCCGATGCGCGAGGAGTGCCGATGGAGATTTTCTTCATTGCCAGGAGCGTTGTAACTCACGCTTTTGCGTTTGAGCGAAGACGGCGACCATTCCACGGAGTCCTTGCTGGTAGATGGCTCGCTTGTGAGATCCGCAGCATTTGAACATAGTGTTTGAGAAGCACCATTTGTGAGAGGCTGTTGCTGATCAGCACTGTGCATCTGAGAAGTTGTTCTCACTCGATCTTTGTCATCCATCATGGTCATTATTTGCTTTTTCGGCACTGGCGCTGGCATCCACTCTATAAAGCCACGAGGATTCCTTTCATCGCCCAACTGCGCCGCCGTTCTCAATTCCGGCGCCGATGCTTCTATCCCCTGGAAACAAGCGACAACTTTGTTTTCGTCTCGGTCTGTGTTAAAGGACCTGAAAGTCTCTGTATCTGACATGCTCGCGAGCTTCTCGCTGGCCGCGAATATTGATGAACCGCCTCTCATCGTGCCTGCTGGCGATGCAAAAGGACTGGACGACAGTTGGTCGGTTCGGTCCCTTACCGGGTGGGTCGTGTCTCCGTGCTTACCATCAGCACTCTGCACATCCGCAGAACAGGCAGAAGGGAAGGTGCTTTCTGGAACAGATCGTGTCTCGTGCTTCTGAGGACCTGGCACCAGCGGTCCGAAGGTACCTGGTGACAGCATGATGGAAGTAGTGTCCTGCCTGCAAGTCGCAAACATTCCCGTCTTTTCCTCTTGGAACCTGTTGAGTGGCTTATAATTAATTCTTCGCCGTTCAGACTGGTCCCCAGTAGACATTGTAGAAGAGGGTTGCTCTATAGCCCTGGGTGCTTCGAACAACGAAGTTAGGTCCTCAAGTGTTTCAGGTCTGCCTGTTTGTATCGATTCAGCGTGAACCGAGGTCTTTCTTTCAACGATATCTCGTGATGAAATGTCAGGGAAGGTATATCCTGCTGTGGAATATGGTGAAGTAGTAATTTGTGCGGGTTCTTGGCGAATTATATCAATGGGATATGCGGCGACTGGTCTCTTAACAACCTCAAGGAAGAGTGGAACTTCTGGCGCGACTTGCATTGGCTGTACCTCAGCTGACGGCGACTGATAACTGGCGTCTTCGAGAATCACACCAAAAGCATGCTGCAGCTGTTCGAAAGCTTCGGTGACTTCGGGACTGAGAAGTTCAACCAAGTCTCCTGTAGCATCCGCAGAAGGGGAGACATCGGCAGCGACAAGCGAAGACGAGTGTGCTGTAGTCATGTCGTCAGTTCTACGCATGCTTAGCGTCTCAGTAGTGTCAGCTATAGTTCCAGATTTGCAAGAATTTGTCTGCTGAAGTGAAAACGCCGTAGACACATTTTCATGGACTGCGGGTGTTTGCCTCGCAATGTCGACGTCTAGCTGTCGTGCGTGCAAAGGAAGATCAACAATGACTTTCTGCTGTTCTAATGCAGGTGTCACTTCAGCGAGAGAGTGACCACTTGATAGGGCTTTTGACGCCGATTCGGTCACAAGGCTCCGTTCACTTGCTGCTGCCACTCTGCTCACATGTTTGCTGCCGGTTGCCACGGCATCGGCTGTGGAGCTTGCCTGGGAGTTAGTCATAAGCGCAAGTGCTGGAGTCTCTACCGAAGCGATTAATATTTTTTCAGCTGCAAGGCTTGTTGCATCCCCTGAACTTGGTAGCATGGCTCCTTGAAGGTTAGAAATTATGCTGGATTGGTTGTCAGTATCGGCGCTCACAGCGTCACTGCCTATATGTGTAGCATTACTTTCCATTAACTTCCCAGTTGTCGTTGATGTGCTGTCATTGGCGAGGCTCAATTCACAACTGGTTTTCGACACTGTGTGGGCTGCACGTTCAGTTTCGTAAACTTGAACATCTGCCACAACGTACTCCTGTTGTGGATGAGCGTTTCTATTTAAAAACTGCTGCTCATGAGATTTTAAATTATGCTTGGATAATAGTTTGTCCTGTGGAGCCGAGACATCAACTAGGGACCTTAGCTTCTTCTTTACTTCGTCAACAGCCAATTCTTGTGATATGTCATGAATAGAGCGCTCTTTTGCATCACCATACACCAGCTCGTCGGGAGCCGCGGTCTCATTTTCAGACACTTTATGTTCAAGGGAATGTGATGCAGGGAAGCTGGCAGGTGCTGGCAAGAGCGAGGACGAAAATTCTGAGGCAGTTCTATCGATATTTCTGTTGTTCAGTTGTTTGACTGTATCTTGAGCTTCTGTTTCGGTTATAGTAGTATGTTCCAATATCTGTACAGAACAGTTTAGTAGAGTTTCTGATTTTCGTTCGACCAACTGGTTAGATAAAATGTCGTCTAGGGGAACAAGTGCCCCTTGCTCAGACTGTTTTTTCTTCATGATCGACATTTCGCATGAAGAGGATCCTGTATGTACAGGCTTTGCTTCCAATACGCCCAACGCGTTTCGTTCTGTTTCCGCTTCGGTAACAGGTGGTAATGATGTGCTGTAAAGTTTGCTAGATGGTCTCACTGCGCTGATTTCTTCGATAGCGTCTACAGCATGCGAAACATCCTCTGTCGATGCCAAGCTTCCTGATGTGTATTGCAAGATGCTTCCAGGAAAGCTTGACCGTCTCACAACTGTCACTTCCTGCATTTCAACAAGCGTAGTACACTTGTTTTCTGTTTTGACATTTTCACTGGATGAACGTAGAGATACAATAGCTGCTGAAGAGTGCGAAATCGAACGCGACTTGTCAGCTACACTGGTACCAACATCAGAGGATTTTCGTGTGATGCTTGTTTCTTGAAACTCCAGGGTTACTTCTGTTTTACTCTCTTCCGAAAACATTAATCCACCACTCGATATTGACACCGCTGCATCTGCCCGAGACTGCGAAATGGTAGTTGGGGTATCATTCGTATCCTTGCCCTCGCGATCGCTTGACTTCGGCACAGCATTCTTTTCGCGGTAATCCACAATCATGCTCGATGTATCCTCAGTTTCGCGGCTTTCATGACCACCATATTCCGGAGCAGCAGAAAGTACCTGCAAGCTCTCACATATTGCTCGTTGGTTGTCCGGAGCGAGCGCGCTAGCTCTTCGTACGATACTTGAAGTTCGCACCTCCACCACTGAATCTGAAACATGATCCTCTGTGGGAACAAGTTCACCACTAGCTTTCACCACTGTAGCAGCCACTGGTATCTTTTCAGCAATGGATGCCACGCTTTCGACACTCGGCCGACCTCTTGTTCTCGCTACTCTTGCTGTGTCATAGAATTTTATTATAGAGTCACTGGGCCTTCTTACGATGCTTGCATTTAATACTTCTGCTACTGAAATCGTAGTGCTGTCCTTTTTGTAAGTCAACTCTCCAGTTGTCGCAGCTACTCTGTCAGTCTTTTGGAATTCTGCGAGTCCATCTGGCTCGTTTTCATTGGCGACGCTGGCATGCCCACAAGTTCCCTGTATTAGGCTTGGTTCTGGCAGCAGTGCGAGACTTTCAGAGCACCTGGGCCTTCGAACGATGCTCGACTCTACCACCTCTTCTGGGAACCGTTCTTGTGGGAAGTCCGCCAGCGGGAGGGGACCGCTGCTTCTCGGCAAGGTATATAGCATGTTAGCATGCGAAACATCCTCTGTTGACCCCAAGCTTCCTGATGCCGTGTACTTTATGGCTGGATAGTTTGGCTGCCTCACAACTCTCATTTCTGGCATTGCAACAAACGTAGTTGACTTGTTATCTCTTCTGACACTTTCACTTAAAGGACGTAGAGATACAGCAGCTGCTGAACATTGCGAAATTGAATACGACTTGTCAGCTACGCTGGTACCAGCATCAGAGGATTTTCGTGAGATGCTTGTTTCTTGTAACTCCAGTGTTGCTTCCGTTTTACTCCCTCCCGAAAACCTTAATCCACCGCTCGATCTCGACACCGCCGTAGCTGCCAGAGCCTGCGAGATGGTAGTCGGGGTATCATTCACATCGTTGCTCTCACCATGGCTGGACTTCGGTACAATAGTGTTTTCTTGGTAATCAACAATCATGCTCGACGTGATCTCAGTTTCGCGGCTTTCATCACCACCATATTCCGGGGCAGTGGAAAGTACCTGAAGCCTTGCACATATTTCTCGTTTGTTGTCCGGTGCGAGCGCGCTAGCTCTGCGTACAATACCTGTACTTCGCAGCTCCACCACTGAATCTGAAATATGATCCTCTGTGGGAACAAGTTCACCACTGGCTTTAGGCACTGTAGCAGCCGCTGGCGTCTTTACAGCAATGGATGCCACGCTTTCAACACTCGGCCGACCACTTGTTCTTACTACTCTTGTTGTGTCACGGAATTCAATTATAGTGTCACTGGGCCTTCCTACGAGGCTTGCATGCAATACTTCTACTGCTGAACTTGTAGTGCTGTCCTTTTCGGAAGTCAACACTCCAGTTGTCGCAGCTACTCTGTCAGTCTTTTGCAATTCTGTGAGTCCGTCTGGCTTGTTTTCATTAGCGACGCTGGGATGCCCGCAAGTTCTCGGTATTAGGCTTGGTTCTGGCAGCTGAGCGATACTTTCAGAACTGCTGGGCCTTCGCGTGATGCCCGTCTTTACCACCTCTTCTAGGAACAGTTCCTGTGGGAACTCCTCCAGCCGGAGAGAACCGCTTCTTCTCGACAATATATCTCTAGTATATGGAATTTTAGCCACGGCACTTGACGGGCATTCTATTGCGGAGGTCGACTGTCTGGCTACTGAAGGAACTGTGGTTATTGCTGCCATTCGTACAGCGTCAACTGGGGCATTTTTATTAGTAGCGACCGCAGGGTAAATGGGCATTGGTGCTACGTCTGGCTCTGGGGGCTTGACTGTTTTTGAAATCTGATCGCTGCTGAAGCTTAATATAGCGCCCGGCTCTTTCAGTGACCGTAGATCTATCAATGCAGAAGTGTTTGCCGCAACACTCTCTTTCTGCTCGAGTGATCTTTCTGGAAACTCGGTCATGATATTGGACACTTGGTCACCTCCGAAGCTTGGTTGTAAGGTCGATGTCGCTTCCTGATGCTGCAAGGTTACAGATGTTAGTAATTTATCAGGAACTTGGCGAGCGCTATCGCTGATATTTGGTTTTATACGTGTGTTCGGCAACTGCGCTACAGTGACAGAACCAGTGCCATTTGTAATGTGAACCACACTGCCACACCTTGATTTAATATTCGATGCCGGCACCTTGTCTGGAACGGCTGGTATGCTGGAAGGTGCGAGATTTCTGCCGTCGTGGAGTTCGCTTAAGGCACCTGGTTCAGGGAAATTTATCAGTGCCTTTTCCTTAGTTTCTATTTGGGTTGCGGGGGAGGTTTCCTGCAGCTGACTTGTTGCCAAAGACGTCGATATATTTTCAACAGCGTATGTATCACCTGCGTTGACATTATTCGGTTTCGTGCTCTCGAGAACAGCAACTATTCGGCCCTCGGCTGCATGCTGTTGCAATGCTTGATTGCTGGCCTTTAGTGTCAGTTGGACAGACCTCACGCCATCGGAGGAAGAATGTTCTATTATGGACACTAGTGCTTTGTTCTCGCAAGTTATGTCTGTGGATTGTGGCGTGGTTGTGATTTGTGACATGAACGACGGAGCATTAACGTCTGATGTTCCCGTCAAATCTATTGACGTCTCTCTCTTCGCACACGGCAGCTTGGCCTCTGTAGAGCTGCCGAGAGTTTCGCCAGTGGGAGATGTAGCTTCCGTGGTCATCAAGGGCACTCGCGTAACCACTTGTCTTTCTTCACCGTTATGTTTCTCGGATAGTGCGCGGCCTTTGCCTGAAAGCGTTGACCCGGCTTCGCTTATGGCTAGAGGAGTTTGGTAACTGACAAGGTTTGCTTCAGTTTCTGTGAAATTGGCAGCAGTCTCAGACACCGATACGGAGTACCAATCATGACTACCTTTGGAACGTTCGACGGCTGATCGCTGAGACATGAATGCTGACGGTGCAGTACTTGTTTCTATGTTCCCTTCAACAGCACTAGCTGTCGGCTTGGAAAATGTCGAGGTAGATTCTATCTTTGGTGTTACCAAAGAAGACCCTGTAGAAACCACCAACTCCACCGTGTCTCTTATATCATTGTCCGGAGTCAACGGCCTCTCAACAATATGGTTCGACTTAGCAACGATTGATGACTCATATGTTATTTCTAGGAGTTTTCCTTCTTCAGTGCTTGCTGCTTCTTGTTTTGGAACTATTGTAGACGATGCAGCAACAGTTATCTGCGAAGCTGACGTATGTTCCACAGCTGCAAATAGGGAACTTAGTTTGGCTGCAGTCTCCTTGGTCAGTGACTCATCCGCAGTCGATGTCAATATAGGCGAAGCGTCGCTTTTGTTAAAGGAACCTCTAGCACTTATTTCCTTCAGTGCACCTTGCCAGTCGTTCGCTGGTGCTGATATTATGGAAGTAGTAATTGTAGTCTCGCCGTTGAACGTCTTTTCCACTGGCAGAACATCCACATATGCCACGCAAGGAACCTCTTGTGCTTCTGTTGTTTCAGAAGTGGTAACTGTGTCCTTTTTCAAGACGCTATCCCTAAGCCTTTGCTCCGCGGTGAGCGATTCTGGCATCTGTTCTGGTAACTCCAAAGCCATTTCTTTTATTGTTGCAGTGTCAGATTCTGCCAGCAGTAAGGCCCTTCGCTCTGAGAAAGGCACAAGTGTACCAAGTGCACTTTGCGAAGCAGTGCTACCTGTGGCGTTCGTGAACACTTCGTGCTGAATGTTTATAGGCCCAATTCTTTGAGACACTATTGTTTCTGCGTCATCGCGTTCTTTTGATTTTTCTGAAATTTCGTAATTCTGAATGATGAGTTCTTTTTCTTGTGTAGGGATGACAGCTGTCGATTCGCGAGAGCCGCTACTGAAGTATTTTTCAGACGAATCTTTCTCTTCAGCATTTGCAGGAAAGGAAGCGGGTACTGACGTATAGTCTGTTGCATGGGCTGGTACTTCATAGGGGATGTCTTGTCTATCTAAGAGGTGCACGGGAATCACAGGCTGTATCTCACCTCTTTCACATTTCGGCGCTATCTCGGGTAGCGAAAACCTTTCTATTTGGTCTTGAACACTTTTTGCTTGAAACTGAGGGAGCTGAACAGTACGGTGAGATAGCTCACTTCGTTGCCGTGAAATGGAAAAAGTGTCATGTGTAATGGTCGATGTTTTGTCTGCGTCGTATATCACCTCCATGGTGAGTGAATCGTTCCTTTCTCCAAGTAAGTCTGCAGCAGATTCGTAGGTGGTCACTGAGGTGCCAGAAATGCCACTTGCGAAAGCATTTGCTGAGGAGTCATCACACGTGATGGGTGAAGATTCCACAGCTTTGATTGTGCTTTCCTCCACCGTTGCACGCACACTGCCGACGTCTGTTGTCAGTGGCCCAAATGCCGGGACTATGGCGACTGAGTTGTGACTTAGCGACTGTACCGGTAACGATATTTTCCTATGAACTGCCACGTTCTCCTCTTTAACCTGTTCCCAAACTGATTCGGCTGGTTTTGCCGTTGTCTTTACAGACTCCAATTCGCATAGGACTAGCTTCGAAGACGCGGATGCCGTTGGTGCTTCCGAGGTTAAAATTGGCGTCATTGACAACGGCTGTAATGTTGGCTCGGTGGCAGTGCGTTTTTCTTCTGGGTACCTAGGAACAGCGTGCGTGGTTTCCTCTCGAGGAACGAATTCCTGTGAGACTTTGGTATCATCGGTAGGCGCGCCTTCCAGGTGTTTTGGGGTCACCTCTATTGGCTGTGTGTCCAACACAGTACTTGCAATGGCCTCTGGTAGAGCTAATCGTCCGTAATTTTTGAAAGCATCTTCTTCAGTATGTCCTCCGCTTTTCTCAGAATCGTAAGTGCGCCATGGTTTTTCCGATTCCGTGCCGTAGGGCGCAGATGTTTCTTCAGCCGCTAAATATTTGGTTTGGCTAGTCGATTCGGACAATGATGTCGTGATTACCTCCTTGGGCTGCTGGCGGATTGGAATGCATCTGACGTCTGGTTGACGCCTAATAGAGCTGTCTATGTCCCTCGTCGTTTCCAGTGCGCTAATGGCCATGTCGTCCATTGCAGTTGAAAGCAGTTCTGTGGGGCCGGACAATGCATCGTCGTCTTTAGTTCCGCTGCCACTAACCGAACGCAGCTGTCGAAGCTCATGATGTGGCCTGTCAAAAATTCCCTTGCATGTGTCAAAATCACTCGAGGGAAGCTCCAACATCGTTTGATCTCCAACACGGTCAAGCGGCTTGGTTGTTTCCTGAATGCCTGTAGACTGAATGGAAAGTAGCCGCTCTGGTTCGTAAGGGGCAAAGTCAGTCAACGTTTGGTACGAATCAGTCTTCCGAGTAACGCGGCTACAGCTGTCATCGAGAGCAAGCTGGTCCCGAAGCGCAAGACGGCCTTCGGCGTCTTCCGGTTCTTTCTCTCTGTACAAAGCTTTGGAAACAGAAGCTACTGCCCGAAATCCTTCGGTCTCCTTTGCTTCTGTTGAAAGGCTGCCGTCCTTACCGCTACTTCCACCAGCCAAGATTTCTCCGGAAGAAGCAGCCGCTATAGGCAGCGGCTCGTTTTCTTCGGGTATAGCGGGCATCAGGGACGATCCACTGTAGTTCGGCTCGATTACTATTTCTGTGTAAGACCGCGTCTCCGTAAGAACCTTTGTCTCCGATATGTGCTTCTTGGTGACCTTTTCTTTCGGGTAGTAGAATACTTCTTCCGTTTCGGATGTAACGACAGAGTTCTCAACATTCTTCACCTCTTTCACGGACCTGTTGATACAAGGCTCCATGATTGCCTTCTCGTCTGCCACTGTTGCTTGGGTGTGTATTTGATTGGGGTCCAGCACCATGGGCAGGAGGTTCGTCGGACGTGATTGCTCAGTACGCGTTTCAGATCTCCCCATGTTGTGATCCTCTTCCTGGGTTCCAAAAACGACAGCTCCTTTTCCTTTTGTAGGCTTGTCTGCGAGGTTCATTTTAGCATGATCTGCTTTCTGATGTTTTAGGGTCTCGGTAAAGCTTTCTTTGGCTTGTACCGATTTTTTCTGACTTTCAGTAGAGCACGTGTCTGTACCTCCTGCTGTCCTGACAAAGGTGTCATTGAAGCTTTTTTCTGCTTCCTCCTGTCTTTTTTCGATACTCTGAGTGTCATTCGAGGTTTTCCCTACATCTTCCGTTTCATTTGACGCACTCCGAGTCTCACTCTTGATCCTTTCACGTCCACCAGTAGCCGTTGCATTACTGAGCTTCGTTCGAGCCACTTCAGCACAGTTGTCCTTCCTCTTATTATTGACACTACTTTCTCCCTCCTTCGCATCGACACCCGTTAACTCGACGAAAGGCTGTGTCGTGATGGTGCTTTGGGATATCGAGGCGTTAACTTCTTCGTTGTCGCTTTGGGCCGTGTCTGTAGTACTCGCCGGCTGCGGCTCCTCGATGCCAATCACGACCGGTGGCTTGAACACGGTGTGCTTTTCGCCTTTCCTGTCATCGGCAGCCGCGCTACTGGCTAAAAAACTCTCGGAGTTTTGCTTGTCCTCATCCTCTTCCTCTGAGAATTCCTCGGCTTGCTTCATCATACGAAGCTTTGTGACTGCAATAGAATCCTTGCGATTGAACTTGAAGCGTGGCGGTGGTAGCGCTGTTTCCTCTGCGTCGTCGTCGTCGTCGTCTTTTTTTGTGCCTGCTGTTGGCAGTACTGACGGTGGTGGTGCGCTCTCAGCTTTTTCAGCTTCTTGGAAGCCCAAGTGTTTCTTATCCGGTGGTGCATATTGAGCTTCGTGCGCGGCCGGCCGATTAAGCGGCTTCAGTATCGACTTTGGTTCGAGATCCATGTGACCGTGTTCTTCCTTGCGGGATGAGATCTCTTCATCCTCGGCCAAGGTGTCGTCGTGGACTCTTATCGCCACCGGCTGCTTCGTTCGCTTCACTCTCTCTGGCGTTTGACAGGTTTGTTCCTTGACACCCTTGATGTCGGGCGCAGACTGTGAGGCCACGCTTTCCTTTGGAGAGTCTACCGTTTTCGGACTGCTCCTTAATACTGGGCTGCTCACAATACTCGCCTGCTTGTCTTCAGCAATGGACGCTATGATCGGGTTCGACACGGTACCATGCCTTACATTTACAGCTGAGTCGTACGACTCGATGGTCTCCTCTTCTCTCTTGCTCTGCACTTCTTCCTTAGTGGTGGACTCCAGGTGGGAGTCCTTGTGTTCGATGCCTGTGCTCTGGTTCGTAACCGCCTTGACACTTTCCTTCTTTTCGGTTACTGTCTTTGTGACCGTCTCTAGCACTACCTTCCGCTTCACTACCTTGAGCGGCTGTTGAGATAAGACCTGGCTCAGAGATGAAAGAGGTACCTGGACGGCCATTGGTGCCGTTCCTCTCGTGAAACCACTGAAACTGCACTGTGGGCGCGTGTTGGTCCCGGCAGCCAAATTTTGCTCCTTCGGGCCTTCGGAATTAACAACTGAGTCTGTGATCTTGATATGCGTAGACGACCGCTCGGTTGACGTCTCTGTGCCGTTGGGCATTCTGAAAGCTTCTCTGTCAGTGAACGACGATTCTTCTTTAATTGCATCTGTCTTTACTGCTTTTTGACTCGGATGTCCGTGAGCTGCCGCACTACCCGCTGACTCCGTTTCACCATCCATGTTCGGCTGCTTGGAGTTCGAAAAGCTTGGTTCCGACATGGTCTTCCTTTCTGGAATGTCCTTAATGACTCTTGATGCATCGGAATCACTGCTGGATTCACATGGCTTCTGGTTTTCACATGTGCCGCTGCCAATAGGCGCCTTCCCTCTGTCTCCGACTGGGCCAGTGAGATAATTCGTAGCGGCATACACTTTTGCAGGAACGACCTCTATGGCCTGCTCAAACTGACCCTGACCTAGAGCAGTGGTTTTGACTCGCATTATTTCGTGCGAGGACGTGACTGTATCTTCGTATATGTTACCCGCTTTTAGCGTGTTCACTGTTGTCGGAAGTGTGTCCATTTTGTCACGGAATACATCTGAAGGGAATCTATTCTGGAGTGGCTCCGACTCCTTGATTGTGTCGTCTCGGTTAGTGGCACTGAAAACCTCCTCAGATCTGCTACCAAATGCAGCAAAAGAAGCGTTTTTATGTGCCAAAGTGCTTAAATTACGCTGCAGTGCACTTTCTGTTCTGTTGAGCGCGTCGACCATCATCTTGATTTTGTCGATCCGCTTTGGATTCTTTTCCGTGTCGAAGGCATCTTGAAGCAGCGCCCTCTTAAAATTGACTTCAGATATCTTTTTACCTATCTTTTCCATCTTCCTGGGCACTTCCACCTTAGAAGTGGCATTGATGGCTTTTTCATCCTCTTCACTTACGCTACTAATGTCCAAGACGTCTTTGAGCCCTGGGAGCCTGCTAAGGAAGCTTAGATGACCAGCGCTTTCGTGGTACGGTGTTTGAACACGGTAATAGCTAGTATTGGGATCGTTGTTCAAATCTTTTATGAAAGACTGCTCGGATATTAGTTCCACGGAATGGCTTAAACCCTCTGCGCAAATGCGAGTACGCTGTTGTAAAGGCGGCTTTGTGGCAGTACGTCTTTGGGAGCGCGTCATTTTGTCTTTTGTCGTGCTCTCTTTACGCGATGGAGTCTGTGTGCCAAATGACTCCTTCATGCTTTCTTCTTCGGTGCCTCCCAAGTTGGATGATGGCTTCTTGAGCAATGTTTTAATTTTCACTAGCGACTGGTCCATTGATGCCTGGTTTGCTGGCCTCTCAGATGATGCCTGGTTTGTTGGCTTCTCAGATGATGCCTGCGCTGTCACACCTTCTTGTGGTTGTGAGTCTACCGGTTGATCCTTTGTGATAGTCTCATTTTCAGTTAGCTCAGAGGACACGATCTGAGTAACAGTTTCCTCGACGAGTTCAAGGGACTGGGTGGGAGTTGTCGCAAAAATTCGCGTTTTGTGTAAAACGTAACGAGGCCTGCTGCTCTCTGCCATCTTTCGGGACGGCACCTCTGGTTCCGCTACTGTCATCACAGAAGCACTCGGCTTTTGGCTTGAAAGCGTCTCTGTTGCTCCACCGTGAGCTAAACATGAATCGGACGTGGCATTCTCGGTAGTTTTCGAGAACGTCAGCGCCGCAGACTTACGAGCGCTCTTCTCGAGCCCGTCTGAAGATACTTCAACTCCTGCTTTGTATTCGCTTCCTGCGCTGGATACGTCAATGGTGATGGTTGCAGAAGGAAAAAATGCAGAAGTGCCTGCACTACCCGCCGGCGAGACCGTCGACATTGCTGAAGGTGCTGCCGTTCCAGTTGCTGTGGTGCCCTCAGCAGTATACGTTGTTTCACTGACCATTCCACTATCAACACCTTGAGGTACCGTATTTCCGTAAGGAGTCGAAATGCTTTCGCCAGAGTCAGAATGAACGTCTCCTGGAGGAGGTGAGAATCCGTTAGAACCGATTGTAGGCACTGTGGATGATCCGGATTGCATTTCGGCGTCTGAGCTGAACACCGAGCTACTTTTTCCTTCGCCGAGTTTACGGGATACCCACTCAGGGTATGTGAAAACTTCGACCACTTTGTATGCGCTCTCTAGCGGTGCCGGCTCCTCAATTGGACTGTATACTTCTAGGTGGTCTACTGCAAAAGCAGGGATCATCTCTGGTAGGTCTTCTATCTGCTGATGCTCAGAACTACTTTTCTGTGAAATGTTATCCGGCACCACTGAATCGTCTGAAGACTTTACTTCGGAAGCAGCTCCGTCGGAGCCTTTTCTAGGTACCTCAGTGACAATGGTCATCACCTCTACCAAGCGAGCCTCGGGACTCGCAACCAGCATTCGGTCTGGCGAAATGGTTTTGTCGGATGCGTCTGCAGTTCCCTGCAGATTCACCTCTGTGACGGCTGCAGTCGACACCGAGCTTTTTGAAAGGCTCTCCAGACTTCGAGCCAACATCGCCTTTCTGGACTTCAATAGCGCCATTTCTACATGACACTGCCAGCAGCTGTCACTCCGCTCTCTTTTGATTATTGACTCTATGCCTGATTTAATGTTTGCCTCGTCAGTTATGTCACCTACATATTGGGTAGGCGGTGGTGCGGGCTCACTGGCTTCACGAACCGTCGCACTCACGTCACGCTTGCTTAAGTTCGGAGAAAATGCTTCATTTGCGGCCTCGCTAAATCCACTGAAAGCCGCTCCGTACGTGTCTTCCAGAAAGCCGCCTTCAAAGGAGGGTACTCTGCTTCGGTCAGCAGAAGTTACCTCTGCTGTTGATTTCTTCTCGACCAGATCTTCCTTAGAGGAGTGTTCAAGAAGTGGAACAAGCGCCTCGTTTGAAGGCACTTTCCTATGCTTTTCGTCGACAGCACCTACATGACTCTTTTGCTGCTCACTTCTCTCACTAGGAAGAAAGCGTGCCTCAGAGTGACTGCCTTCACTAGTTGTCGCTTTCGCATCGGGCTTACTGGACTCTGGGGAAAACGCTTCACTTGCGGCCTCACTGAGTCCAACAAATACACCCCTGTACATTTCTTCTGCTGGAAACACTCCTTCAAAGGACGGAATTCTGCTTCGGTCAGCAGAAGTCACCTCTGTAGTAGATTTCTTCTCGACCAGTTCGGAGGCGAGTTCACTAAAAGGAACAAGCGCCTCGTTTGAAGGAACTTTTCTATGCTTTCCGTTGAGAGCACCTACTTGACTCTTTTGCAGTTCACTTCTCTCACTAGGAAGCAAGCGTGCTTTGGAGTGACTGGGTGCACTAGTTATCGCTTTCGCATTGCGTTTGCTGGACTCCGGAGAAAACGCTTCACTTGCGGCCTCGCTGAGTCCAACAAATACACCCCTGTACATTTCTTCTGCTGGAAACACTCCTTCAAAGGACGGGATTCTGCTTCGGTCAGCAGAAGTTATCTCCGTACTTGATTTCTTCTCAACCAGGTTTCCGTTCGAGGCGAATTTGCCAAAAGGAACAAGCGCTTTACTTGAAGGAATTTTTTCTGGTTCCATGTCTGCAGCGTCGATCATCTTCTTTTGCAGTTCAGCCATCTCTTCTGGGTGAGGCGCGGGTTCACTAGACGTCGTTTGGGGCCTAATATCGCTCGCTTCGTTCAGAAAGTCTGTCCTTGTCTCATTCAGTCGTTTGTTGTCAGTCTCAAGATCAGATCTTTCGCTCTTGTCGGTCGCGTTAGTCATTTCGGCGTACTCATCGTGAGTCGTGCCCTTTTCCGTCACACTGTTGTCTGATGCAGACTTTTCTCCGCGTACGCTGGCCACTGAACTTGACGTAGAGGAGCGCTTCGCTAGCGACTTGACAGCGTTTTCCCGCGACACCACGCTTTTTTCATGGTATTCGACCAAGTGACTTTTGTCACTCGTCTCACTAGCCAGCGGAGCTTCCGACATGCGCTCTGCATTTCCCAACTGTCCCAGTTTTTCCTCAGAGGCAGTCTTCTTGGGAAGTTCACCTTCAGACACTTCAGACTGGTCGCTCAAAGCTGCATGCGCTACAGTTTCTTCCAAAACGCCATCATGGTCCACTTTGTTTGCCTCTTGCAGTGGAATGTTGGTGCTATCGGCATTACCGCTGTCTGTGCTTGCCGGCGATTCGACCTCTAGGTACGGAACTTCTTGGCTATCATTGTCACTTGCAGATTTCTGTTCAACATCCTGCCTCTCCGGCGGAAAAAATGCGAGCTTGTATCCGTCATCCGTTGTTTCTTCAACTGCACGCGGCTTTTCCACTTCGGGTACACTGAGCGCGGGGCCGCTCGTTTCATCTTCGTGAGGAACGTAAATTGTGGGGCGCTCTGAACCTTCTGTTGTATCTAGCGGCTGGTACGGCGCTGTTGTCTCGTCAGCGCCGGCGCCTGTCCTTGCCACTTCAGTAGGCTGTGCCAAGGCTTCGCTGGCGATCGCGTTGGTCAGGCTTGCTTTCTTGGGAGTAATTGTTTTGTTTTCAAAGGACGCCGCTTCTTTGACCAGAACTGCTAAATGCTGCGCCTGCTCAGGCTGCACATGACCCGGTTCGGTAAAGGCCTTTTCTTTCCCGGCTACACTCGACACCACGTCAGTTGTTGGGTGACGTAGGAGGTCCTTGCTACTTCTTTTAGGTTGTACGCTACTCAGAGTGTCTGTGTGAGGCACTAAGTTTTTCTTGGCATCTGCGCTATCGTCGGTCCCGGTGAGGCGCTCTGTGCCCGGTTTATTCTTTGTGCTCTGCTCAGTTATTGTTTTCACTGGCGGCTCATCCTTAGGTTTCTCGCCGTGGAGACTAGCAGCAGACATTCGTCTATGCACCTCAGCAGCCGCGTGTTTAGCGCAAAGCTTTGCTATCTCCTCAAGATCCATGGGCTCATCTTGTGGCGTAAATTCGCAGCATAGCTGTGTCATTTGTTTAGCCGCTGCTGGCTCGTCGCGAGCTTCGCTTGTCAGCGACACCACCGTAGTGGCCTCGTCTATGGTGTCCAGCTCATCCTTCACTTGCTTCTCTTCGCTCTGGGACTTTCCGTAAATTGTCTTGTAGTCCGATATTTCGATGCTTTCCGCTGAGGCGGCCGGAAAAGACTTCTCAGATCCACCTTTGTCAGAGGCTCTGCTTTCAAATCCGCAGCTTTCTTTGCGCGCCGAATGATCGGGGACTGCCGGCTTCCACGGAGCGAGCGCGTTCAGGTCCTGCTCTTCAGCCGGCAGACTGTACATGGAGGATGTGCTGCTCACCGCCTTTGCCGCCGAGTCTGCTCTGTCCGAGAAGGCACCTATCTCGCCCACCGATACGGTGGAAGGTCGCGCCGACGCGACAGACGAGGAATCCTCGGCGACGGGAGTGGTTCCCTCGATGAGCCTCATCCTGTCGGCGGACGCCACCTCGCCGAACGAGTACTGGGACGATGCGTAGCTGGTGCTCATAGCGCGCTCGCTCACATTTTCCATTTCGGTGCGCTCCTCGACGGACTGGCGACTCTCGGTTACCGTCCTCCCTGGTCCACTGATCATTGACCGACTGATGGTCGACTCGCGATCAGCGATAGGCGGCAGTCCTCCGGGCCGGGCCACCTTGTGGCCACTGTCGGTCCTGTACCACACAGTCTCCTCGATCGCAAGGGGAGGCAGCTCTGTTGCAGCCTGGTTTCGAGAACGCGACCTGCGGATCCTGCGCACGGTGCGGATTTCCTCGGTCCGGGACTCGATGACCCGGCGCTCCTGCGTTTCTTCTTCTATGAATGAGCCCGAGCTGCCGCCCAGACCGCTAGCTACGTTGTGCCCCGAGCCGCCAGCACTTTGGCCGTACAGGAAGCTTGAGCTACTGCCGCGGAACGCGGGACCCGCGAAGCTGGCTGACATATGGTCCCGGTCGTCCCCTTGACTGGCGCCCAGCGTGTTAGCACTGGCGGTGGACTTGACCGGGTCTTTGAGGACCAGGAAGGCGCCGCCCGCCTTGTACCCTGGCTTGTCGGCAAGAGATCGGTCGGACGCGGTGTAGGTTCCGCTCGTCGGGTCCGGAGAAGTTGGCATCGCTGAGTTGGAAGGTAGGTCGTCGTTCTCCGCGGTCACGGAGACCTACGCCAAAGTACAGAAATCACATGCGCGATATAGTTGGTGGCGCGTAAAGTATTAGCGTAAAGTTACTTCTCTACGAATTGAGGCGCAAGTGGTGCACTTATGTGTACCTAGACAACTTTGTGGTCGCAGTTCCTTGTAACACGACCTGAACAACGCCAGCAGTGAACGGTCCACAGGAAAGGAGAAGGACTTGTACGCATTATTCGTGGTGTTCAACCTTTGGCTGAGCGTATGCTTCCTAAAGGCTGTACGTAATCTCAGAATAAGCGAGTACTGATGATTACAGGGCCGCAACATTGGGTTGCGTTCACTGCACGTGTGAATCTCCAAAACAAATGCTACTGCAAAGTTCTTGCACTTAAGAAAAAAAAAATGTCACAGTTTCGCCCTAAGGGCGAAGCAATGAATGCGATAGCAACACAGCAATGTCATACGAAGTAAGGTGAGCGGCTTTGGTAGCAATATGAATTGTAGTAAACATGAGCTGATTAAGTAAGCAGGTGTGCTGCGGCGTAAGTAGACCGACATGAAGAGAGACTCGATGACCACGAGAAGGCGCGTGTGAAACGGTGGTGTTGATGAGAAGCGCTTCCCGTGGGCAGCGCGTGCGAAGGGACACACCTGTAGCGCTGCACTGCCGATCCGGGCAGCACTGCATGTGTAGCGTGCGTTGGAAAATGTGGCCCGACTAGTACTAACTGAATGAACAAGCGTGGTGTGAGCGCGCACAAACAAACATGAATAGATCACACTGAATGACTGCAGACAACGACTGTCAAAACGATGGCACCAAGCGCATACGCCGCAGCGGGCGATGGTACGTGCGGTCTATCGCTTCAACGGAAACTGAGCGGCGAATACACAGCGCATAAATGTCAGAGCCGTGTGGAGATAAGAGACGGTGCGAGCGACGAGCGCGGTTGTTGGCAGAGTAAAAGTGCGCCCCCCCCCCCCCCCCCTGCTCCCTCCGGCGCTGGCTTCCCGCTTCCTTGCTTGCGCGTGGGAGATTGAGTGCGTTCGCTCTCCGCGATAGCGCGCGTCCCCGCACGCTTCCGCTCGGGCATACGGCGCGCGGCGAAGATTTTATCTATACTGAACCTCACGGCGACGGCAACGGCGACGGCAGAAATCCGGTTGAAGTGTCCATATAATTGCTATCGCAATAAAATGTTTTTATTGCGATAGCAATTATATGGTCACTCTAGGCGAATTTCTGCCGTGATCGCTGTCGCCGTGAGGTTTCGTATGAAGTCCACGGGCGATAAAATCATCACCGCGCGGTACGCAGTAGGTGCGAGTGAAAGCATGCGACGGTGAGCTGGCAATCGCGGCTCGCGCACACAAGGGCGGGAAGCGACAAGGAAGCGCGCAGGCTTCCAATCGTGCACAACCCTCTGGATGGAGGTTAGGTAAGTGGAGGGGCCGCGCTTTACTACGGCCACGCGCTCCAGCCGGGCCGGTAGACTCCGGAGGGGAGGGGGGGTAGGTGGAGGGACTGCGCTTTACTGTGGCCGCGCGCTCCCGCCAGGTTGCAAGACTCGAGCCGCCACCCGCGCGGCTGTATCTTGAAAGCCATCTGCGGCGGGGGCACAGACCGCCCAGCCTGTGTTTTCGCGGCTAAGATCCCGTTGATGCGAGCGCCGGCACGAAGCTCGATTCGCTCGCGGCTGCAACTGCGCTGACTCACTCCAGCGGCGTTTTGACAGTTTCCGCGGTCATCGAGAGGCATGCATGTTTGCTAGTGTGCGCGTGATACCATGCTTGTTAATTGAGTTAGTGCGCCTATGTTTAAACGTTTATACGGCCGATAAAAATGCTATCTTTACTTTGTATAGCTGTCCACTCAATTGCTATCGCAATAGATGCTTCGCCTTTCGGGAGAAATTGCGACTTTCTTTACAGAACCAAATGGGATTCGCGCATCAGTGACACATACGTTGTTACGCATCGGTGGTTATGGAGTGACTACGGTCTATCTCTCTCGGTGAACCAGCGTAAAGTCCAACTAACTTGTTTACAACTGAACGCCTCTCGCACCATCGGTTTGTCGTCGCCTTTCAGGTTAGCGCAGTTTTACAGCACTGACTCACACGCACGCACAAAACGAACACACACACACACACACGCACACGCACACGCACACACGCACACACACACACACACACACACACACACACACACACACACACACACACACACACACACACACACACACACACACACACACACACACACACACACACACACACACACACACACACACACACACACACACACACACACACACACACACACACACACACACACACACACACACAGAGAGAGAGAGAGAGAGAGAGAGAGAAAGAGGGAGAGAAAGAGAGAAAAGTGGTTACTAGACAACTAAAATATGAACTAAAATTCTATCCCAGAACTTATTATGAGTCGATGGTCGATGAGGGTAGCTATTGGCCGCGAGATCGGGCAACAGGTGGCAGCAGCGTTAGCGTGGATGGGCGGTCGGCGGCGCGCAATGAAATGTACGCGGCGGCGCTTCGCTGTGAGTGATTTCTGCAGTTTGGTAATGAAACGCGCTGACTGCAGTGACCTGATGATATAATGGCCTCCAGTGCCACATTTTTTTTCAAGAAGTGCACTGAGCATTCCCACTATACTTGAAAGGAGCGCAATAACGTATAGTTTCTGTTCCTGTACATCCAGATGCTTTTTGTTCGTGTTCGGCTTGTGTTTACCCTATGCTGCTGGCACTGCTCTTGTGAAACTCAACTTTCTGCTATTCTTGAACTGGTTATAAAAACAGCTAGTTGTTGTGACTTTACTTAGCAGCTTGTTCGCATACATAACTGAATTTTACTTCTGTTTCGATTCTCGGTCAAAGGCAAGTTAGTTACTAGGTTTAGTTAAGTAAAGCACGCCGCTATTAGCGGCGAGAAGTTGTAGTGGCGCCCTCTCCCGAGTGACGTCACGGCCGGGACGCCACTCTCTCCGGCTCGCTCCGCTACTGCGCGCTCTGTCACGCCTAAAGTGCAGTCTCTTTTTCGAAACTCCGTGAATCGTGAAAATTTGTTGCTTAGATATCGAAGCTATATAGAGTTGCAGGGGTTACTGCTTTTGCAACACAGAGGTGCGCCGTGTCTATTCATAAATATTGCGTAAAAACAATGTCGGCAAATTCAGTATGGAACATTTTAGCTGTACGATGCTTCGCTCGAAACTTAACATTCCTTTAGTACTTAGTTATGACAGACATTTCGTCTTACACAGAACAGCAATATTGGTATTTGGTGTAAACTTTATACATAAATCAGTATGGTAGAACAGGATACTGCATGCGAAGCTTTCATCAAGCTTCTCATTGCTTCGTTGAGTTCTACTGAAATCTGGGTACTGCAGTAATGCGTAAATACAAGAATTAGGCCCGCATGTTTTAGGAACTATACTTTTTCTACTACTTTCACCTTTCTCCGAAAAAGCACCCAGAAAAAGCATTCTACATGGCTGTTAACACGACTGTGTTTCATGTATGTATAGCAGTCATCCGAAAGAAAATGTTCGTGGTTAAGATCAAGAGCCAAGCCATTACATGCCATGCAATGTTTCACAGTGGCCTGAAGCGATCTTTATCGACAATATGGTAGAAGTCTCCCGCAATGGAAGTAACCGACAATCATTATGACGCTATGACGAGGCGCGCATTGTTCGCGAAACCCTTCCGTTCACTACAACTTCGAATTGAAACCATGAAGAAGTCCTTTACAGAGCCAATTGGAATATCTATAACATACTCGAGGCACTAGAGTGCAGCTTCGGCTGCCTGGAAGAGGCAGCCGAATCTGCCTCGTTCAGGCAGCTTCGTCATGCAACATCGTCACGTGACTACCGTCTGCGTGATGATGTCTCAAACTACAATGGTGTTTAATCATTCGAACTGAGAACTATTCGCTGCGTCAGCCGATAAAAGACCCCCTCGTATACCCGCCTCATCAAGAAGACACTATGTATGCAAGCCTCATATGAATTCACTTGATTTTTTGACCTCTTTCAGTGAATGCTGATATTTTCTGTATGTCCCATACCACTAAAGAATGAAGCTTCGGCTTCTTGCTAGCTACAGTCATGGGGTCTAAAAGGCATATTTCGCCAAAAAAAAAAAAATGCGCCGAGCAGCTGTGTCAATTTTGCCAAGCAGATCGGCCAGAACGGTTCTCCAAGCAACAAGCAGCGCTAAATTGTTGAACAGAGTAGAGGTCCATGCCTTTTTGTGTGCGGCAAACAGCCTAAAGCCTCCAATTAGCTTTACTTAAAATTCCCGCCGCTTAAAATTACCTGGTTCAGAACGCCTTAATTTTGAGAAGCAGTTCAAAAAGCTAACGATATTGGGAGAATCTATACTGATGTATGCTTTAGTCCTCGTGCTACTGTCAAACGTTGCTGTGAATAAATTCGAAAATTAAATATTTTGCTAATGAACAGCTCGTCGTGAGCAAACAAGATTTATCGGGTTAAAATCAGGGTAAATGTTGTAGAAGTCATATATAGCCAGCGCTCGTTACATAATTGTGGCACCACGGCAAGTATGGTCGCTTAACTAGATTGTTATAGCCTATGTTTTCACGTTTATGCTTTTATTATCCACGTGAGCTACCGCTGCAGAGTATAGAACTGCGCATGAAAAACCCACATCACTCTGGACTGACCTCCGTTGGCCGGCACTGTAACATTGTCTTTGAGAAATATATTGTCTATAAAATAAGCTCTTTCAATAAATTTTGACGAAAGAATGCATCGTCGAAATATACTTGAGAGGACTGTCATAAGTGTACCAGCACAGAGAACGAGAGCGAACACACGGAAACGTTGCAGAAGACACCCGGACGCAGCCCGAACTGTAGCAGACGACAGGCGCAAATCCTTGCCATGACGTGACTCGAGCAGCGCTCGCAGCGCCGCTTTTGTTCGTTCTCGGGGCTGATAGTGAGTGACAGCGCCGTGAAAGCCATCGCCATGCTATTTCAAACACGTTTCTGTTTCTTTTTCGTTTCTTTTTTTTCGCTTCACGGTAAAAACGTAGCATTTTATCACAATGTTTTTGTATGATTACGTGCATGAGAATGGTGCGAATAATTTTTACTTAAGAGGCAACCTTACTATGTTGTTTTCTTTATTTGTGAAAATAATGACCGCTACTTTCCGCCAAGCTAACAACACCACCCCAAAGAGCGCATTCTTAGCCGCCGGCAACTTAGTCTACGACGTCCTGTGTTTAGCGACTGCAATGTTACACGTGATGCTCTTGCAATACTCGATTTCCGCTTACCTTTGATAAAGCGTTAAGCGTAAAGTGCTGGGCTGATGTGTGGGGACGATATAGTGCTACTATCGGACAATACAAGATATTTACAGAGGCTTGCTAAAATAAGTGACAATGCAGCGACGAATATATAGGCCTCAAGGTTAGCCCAGATAAATCGGTAATTATGAGCTTTGTTGAAGACTCGGGTAATAGAGTAAGTAATACCCATTGTCAAGCAATACGAATACGTGGGTGTATACATAAACGAAGAAAAGACCAACTCAAGCCTCTACCAAGATAAACTAAACATGAAGGCAGCAAACATAGAACGCTGTGGGGCTATAGTAATTATGAGGTGGTTCGAGAAACCTGGAAAGGTGCAAAGGTGCTAGCGGTAACGTTCTCAAATGCTATCATGTGCTATAAATAAGAAATCTTGTCGGGGTCTGAGATTAACCAGAAGGCGGTGCGCCGACTGGCTTTGGTGGCCCACGGTAAACAACAAGTGAGGCAGTGCAAGGGGACATGGATTGAGCTTCTTTTGAAGTCACAGAAGCGCAGAGCAAGATTAGTTTCTTAAAGAAAGACTAAAGAACGTGAATGAAAAGAAATGGCTGGCTAAAGTACGCAAATATTTTTACCTCAAAATCGTGGACATGAAATGGAGGAAGAGGTCAAGATAGTTGGCGAACAAGTACAGGGTAACTGAAAGTGTAAATAGACAAGCAGGAGTCATAAACAAGGAAGTGATAGAAACAGAGACGGTAACTGGATGCAAAGGACAGAAAAAAAAAAGATCATGGGTATATACAAGAATGGGAAGAAAGAAATTAGTCGGGAAAGTCTATGCGATAACGCTAAAGGGAGTGCCCTGCTATTCGAGGCTGCCTGAGGACAAAACAATACCGGAGCTAAAATGCAACACAGGATGAGACGTGTGTGCTACAAAAAAAAAAAAAAAAGCACGGGAATGCCTCGGTTCATCGTAATGAATTGCCAAGATATTCCCCCAGCGAGACCAGTAAGGAGTGTTAACCTTCCAAAAGCGTTAGGATCCAAAGAAGGTGGGAGGATAACTGGTCAACAGTCAAGATAGTAAGATACGATTACAGTATTGGTGGAAAATAGCAGGGAAGAGATTGATAATACCGGAGTCATTGCAAGCATAGGTAATGGTACAATATAGCGAGAGAGGTTTATAAGTACGAAAGTTAAAATCGAGATAAGATAGGCAGAAGACTCTATAGATAGCGATAGATGTGGTAAAACCTGATTACATCAAGCAGACTAGGTGACCATTTGTCCCCACCCCGTTTCAAAGAGGATGGCAATAAACATCATCGTCTTCAGCCTCGTAGTCGTCATCATCATCTCCTATTGGTCAGTGACAAGAAAATTTGGCAGTACTTCGTCCGAAGGGGACCCAAGCACTGACAGCAAAAGCAAGATTTTGCATTGTGCTTGAACTCCTCGGACGGTGTTATAATCCAGGTCGTTGGGAAGGCTTAAATTTGCTAGGGTCGCAGACTGCAGGCTTATTGATCCTGTGGAGTTATGTCGTAACCACAGTATTGGTTGAAGTCACTAAACTTCTCTTTCGGGTACATTTGCCGAATCTGTTGCATCTGTCGGAAAGATCCGCGGTTACTCTTTCCGCTCTCAATCTTCAGTTGGGACTAAAACATGCATGGCGTAGGTCACCCCAATTTTACAAAAGGCGGATACCACTTCCTGGAACTCGTTTGAGTATGCCGCCGTGTCGAGTTGAATTTACGAAATGTCGTTACGCACGAAGATTGCAGTTGGGATTAGCGCTTGAAGAGGCATCGGTACTAGGCGACGTCCCTTAGGCTTGTAAGCAGTTGTTGATTCAAAGCTCCCGTCGTGCTTTAATAATTTGTTTACTGTTACGTGTGTCTTTTGCAGCAAAAATGACAAAGGATGACTGATTGCGTCAAAAAACGCGGTAATCTTTATTGCCAGGCAGCGGCAATTTCATTGCAGTGCGTGAGGTGTTGGTCCTTTCAGAGGTAATGATAGGCATATTAGTGACGGTAGCAAGCTACTTGGACGATAGTTGAGACATGGTCGGGCTGACAGGCTGATTTACTGGATTGCGAGAGTTGTGAGGTCAACTGACCATGTTGCTTTTGAGTTGGAATATAGTTTTCAAATTGCTGGTTTTGGCTAGCTTGCTGTTACAAGATCGGCTTCAGTATATAAGGCAAGAATATCAGGTTGGTAGAGTGGTTGAGGCTGCTGTGAGAGCATGCGGTCGGGTCGGGTACTGGATGTGATAGCGCAAGTGAAATCTTGTGATGACTAGTCGCTGTCGAAGCTGTTGCATTCTTTTTCGTAGTCCTTCTGTCTTAAGCTTTAATTCCTGCAAAGTGCGCTCACTTTCAGGAAGCGTTTGTCGTATTTACAAAATGGTGTGTTCGAGCTCACTTTCCTCGGCGTCTAAGCAGCGTCGTCTTCTGCCACTGACACCGATGTTGTGGTAACTGCTAGAACTGAGCGTTGTGATTGCGAGGGCTGTGAGCTGGGCGTGTCGCTCTCTGGCACTTTCGTTGCGTCGGCGTAGGTGACCGCCTCTGCGGCAGGTGCATCATCCTACCCTTGTGGCTGTGCGGTTGATAGTGGGATTGAAAGTCCGGTATACCTGTTAGCACTTACTCTCCTGCTTATGTCTACGAGTAGCGCCAAGTGGATCGTGGAGCTGCCCTGGGGACGTATTCTACGACGCTTTCGGCGATATCACTTTCAGTGCGCGCTTATTGGCTGGTTGAGCAAAACCGGACAATCTGATTAGCTGGTTGAGCACTACGTCACGCGAAGGTGATAGTATCGCCGTAAGCGATCGTCCGCGAATACGTCTCCTGGACGTAAATTTCTTGGGGCTGAGCCTGACCGTTACTTGTGCGAACTCGACTCCGGAAACGACACTGTAGCGCGAGATTTTTGGCTTGGTTCTCATAGCGCTGTTTGGATAGCCACGTTTTATACACGGCAAGGTCTTTCTAGTTGTCCGGGCATTACGGGGCCTCTGTCTCTGTGTACACATGGCATGCCGAGGATGGGCTCCTAGCCGCACTGTGCGCACGATGCATGTCTTTCTTATGACCAGCAAGCTGGCAGCTCTGACACACAATGTACCGTCGTTCGTCAAGAAACACTCTTGGTAGAGCGTTACTGTAGTTTGTGGTGGTTTGCGGTGACCTCTGAATGTGACTACGCAGGCACCCTTCTCCACGGTCCATCGGACTGGCGGCTGCGATGACGGAGGTGTTTGGCACGCAGTGCGCTCATACGGGTCTGATGGCTCTTAGTAGGGTCGATTCGGTAGATTTGGCCCTTGTAGTTGCCTTAGTAGGAGACGCGGATAATATCCATGTAGCGAAGCCACTCTGCGCACTCAGCGATGTAGGTGGTCACTATACTGTGTTGGTCGCGCTGTCCTAGTGAAATGATGTGTACCGGTGGTACCCTGACGGTGACGCTAGCGCCTTAGCGGCGCTGATCTCGGGGTGAGCGCTCGCAAAGGAGGTTATAATGCGTAAGCATTCTTTGGTGAATACCCCAGCAAAATCTGCCACGCGAAAAGTGTAATGCCTTGTATCTGCACAAAAATGTGTAATTTGCGAAGACATTTAATCGTTATACTAGTGTAAATGTAGATTATTGGTAGCTTTATGAGCGATAAGGAACAATTGAAATGAAAAATAGTTGATCAGAGAGAATACCCATATGATCAGGTTTATGCATACCCTTGAGATATGTAGGGCTCCCTAGAAATTGCATGAAATGCATGAAACATCCTATAGTAGGGGTAGATAACTTGAAATTTAGGTTGGGAAAGCCTAAATTTGGGGGTGGGCGAAGTGAAGTTTGGGAGTATGCTTACGCATACTTAGAAACCTCCATTGGTGTTTCTGCATACTTCTTGGCGTAATTGTAATCAGAAAGATTCGTTGCTTATGTCGAGGCATGGGATGTTCCTGGGGTTCATTCTCGTTGCCACTAGTGCTTGTCGTAACGTTGGCATTCATACAGCTGAATGTTACTGGTTTCGTGGTTGTGAGCTTCTTGGGCCTTGTTCGCTCTACAGCTTTCGCACGGGTTCGCTAGGCTCATCACTCCATGAGGGGTCTCGAGCTGAGCAGTCCGCTTGGTAGTACGCTGTCGTCGGATGGCAGGTTGGCTTCAGTGTAGTTTAGGTATATTTCTCCATCGTCAGTTCTGATTTAGAGCCATTGCTGCTCTCTCCGTTGTTGGTTGTAGATAAAGTACAGTCGAACCGGGATATATCGAATCTAAAGGGGATCACAAAAAAGTTCTAAGTACACACAACACACGCAACGCACGCACGCACGCACGCACGCACGCACGCACGCACGCACGCACGCACGCACGCACGCACGCACGCACGCACGCACGCACGCACGCACGCGCGTGTGTGGCCTAGTGGTAGAGCGCCCGCCTCGGCTGCGGGAGGTTGTGGGTGCGATTCCCACCGCCGCCGGGCACCCACTGGTTCAAATGGGTACAAGCGTACCCCGGCTTCCTTCAGGGGTGATACGCTTGGGAAAGGAGCCTGCGCCCTGAATTCCCGTCGAAACGCTCGTGGGCTTCCTTCAGAGGTGTGCTTCAATGCATAAAGCGTCGTTTTGTTAAGAAACTAACTGGAACGCCAATGCATTTCTCCGCAAAGTTCGGGAATGACTATCTCGAAACTGGCGTCATCCCTAGAATTCGTTCCAAGTGGATCCGCCTTGCGACCTCTACAGCTACAATTTGTAAATTGCAATATGGACCATCAGGTCATTAGTTAAAAACTTCATTAGTGAATTTTTGTCAATTATTCGATTGTGTATTTCAATTTCTTGTGCAAGTAATGTCCGCCTCTTCGAGTAGACCAGCTTATGAACTAGAATTGTGCTATCTGCCACAGAGGCAACCTTTAGGAATTTTTCAAAGTGTTCGCTGAAACATCCTGTATATATATATATATATATATATATATATATATATATATATATATATATATATATATTGTATCTATGACGCGTACCTTTGCAAATTGCACACACGCACATGCACACGCACACACACACATGCTGCTCTTCTAAGGTCTTGCATACCCTTTCTACCTCTACCATGTGACCGTCTTCCCATACTTCATCCTTCACACACACCTTTTCCCATGTTGTCACTCCTACTGCTAACGCATTAAAATGCACGCGTAATAAAGCAGAAAAGGGACTTTTAGAGAAGACAGTTGGGCTAGTTGGTGCTTATTAGACTTGAGACATCATTAACTAGCGCGAAAAATACATCAGATGACAGCAAGAAACACTCTAGCGTTCGGTCCTGTGTGTTTCTTGATGTCGTCCGATGTCTTTTTCCCACTAGTTTATTAAGTCTCAAGCCTGCAAAAAAGGCAAGCCAACAGCGGTTGACATCGAAGAAAGACAAGGTCCTCCAGAGCGCATTAGTCTAGCATGTGGTTTGTTCTTTCATGTTTCCCATTCTCGTTTTCAGGGAGGGAAGAGAAGCTCCCCCAGAATACTTTCTTCGATGTCAACCGCTGTTAAGTCGCCTTGACTTCACCTACGCCGTCTTACCCTGCTTTAGTACCGTCTTACTCTTGCATATCGTCCTTTACTTAAGGTGGACTTTTTTTTACTTCAGTAACAGTTTAGGCTGCACTACCTTCAGGATCATCCCACATATTTCGTTGAATAAAGCCACACTGCCGGTTCTGGTTTTACGCACGAAGTTGGAGCGAGCGCATCTAGGTTTCATTTTGGTTTTACTTGACTAATTATGCATTACTGCTGCTCTAAATAGCTCTCTTTGTTCGTCGTTTTCGTTCAAAGCTTCATTTAGAAGTATTTTTTTTGTTGTCCCAGGTGACCTAGGAATACCTCATATCGTATAATTTACGAGATGAAAGTGATTACATACCCAGATTCCATGGACCCTAAATTGATCTGAACTCGCCAAGGAAGGCCTTGTCCTTAAGGAATGGTTGCCCAATGGCTAGAGCATGGGACGGTTGTGCTGAGGAGCCAAAGTTCAATCTCACTATCTGACATGTGAATTCTTTTTTATTGAAGAAACGAAGCGAGACAAGAACCAACTTACTTACCTACTGCGATGTGTCTGGCATGAGCCAAAGAGTGCCTCGCATTAAAATGAGACGCTCATTGCGTTCTTTGCCGCCTTTAGCCATTAGCGGCGGTTAACATGTTTCCATTCGATCCTCACTACAGCTGCTGTGTAAGTTTCCTCTTCACTCTGGCGTATCGTCTCTCATGTAATAGGTACCAGCTTCACTCAGAGTACCTTCAATTACTGCATCTTTGACGCTTAATTTTAGAAATCACGATCATCTGACGTCCTTAAAAACTTGCGTTTTTAGACTCTCCATTTCAAATATCCCCGTGTCCCTTTTAATTAGCACATAGAACAACTCAAAGTTGACGAAATAAGCATGATGTTAAGTTACGTACGTTGCACTACATTAAGCCCGGTTTATCGGGACTTCACTGATTGCAACAGTAGTAAACTGAGGGCCCCATCCTTCAAGAACCTACTCCTCCAGCGTCTTATCAGCGGAGGGGTAAAGAGCAGCGATAGTTTTGTGGCACGTGAGACGTAACAGCGACAGTGGCACTCACGTTCGAGCATTCCTGTAGCGGTGTGTAGTGGCGCACGTTCTTCTTGTCCATATCCTTGGAAGCGCTTTCACTGGCAACCCAGGAGCTGAAAGACCAGGCAGTTTGATTATTCCAGAACACCGCATCACTTCCAGTGTCGCAGGGCTCACGACACGTAACATACTGCAACGCAAGTTGGTACATGGTAGTGCATTAAATATGTTCTTTCGCGACCATAAGTGGGGCTGCTTATGTGCGTATTTCTTTTGTGATCGTCTACTTTGGCCAATAATTAATTGCCACGACACGTATTTTACGTGGTTCAAAACACATCGAACGTTTCGTTGCCTATTGCTTCCGGCACCTGCTATCTCGTATTGATGCCCTGGTGAGCTGATACGAACAGGCGTTTCTGAGTTGGCTCATGGCTATCCAGGTCTTTGACGCTCTAAATTCAACTAGAAATAATGAACTAGGCCTTTTTCGTTCATTTCAGCTTGTGTGCAACGCGTGGCGCCTGTCCGAGGACGAGCAATGACATCGTACGTAGAATGGCAAAATCGTGGCCTTTGAGATTACCAACTGCAATCTCAGAGACCATAAAAAACTGAGGCACATGCAAAGCCAGTATAATTGTAAGAATTTTTTTTCTCTCGATCATACTGCCTTCTTGTCATCCACGCTCATGACCGGCCCAAGTGCGAAAAGGACAATAATTAGGATTCCCGTACAGAACTTTGAACAATGTTATGACAGTGCTTGACAAATAAAAACGATTTGCTTGCTTATCACTTCGCGACCTGCTTTACCACAACAAGCAATCCATGGCTCCAATACAGAACCTTTATTAATGCGGAAGCGTTATATGCTACAAGAAGCGGGAAATCTGGCGTCCGGTGTTAACAACCGATGGTAACAAAACCCACGTGACCATGTGACGACGTCACGTTTTAATGTCAAATAAAACCGACCTGGCCCACATCCAAAAAATTGAATTTGCCTAATTCCAAAATTGAGTTGACCCACGTTCAAAACCAACCTGGTCCACTCCGGAACTTGACTTGGCCCACGCCGAAATTTTGGCGGCCCAGCCCCAAAACTGCCTTTGCCCAATTCGAAAATTGTGTTAGCCCACGGTCAAAACTGACCTGGCTCATTCCAAAACTTGACTTGGCCTACCCCAAAATTCTATCCAAGTCTGGGTGGCTCACCCCAAAATTGTTTTGCCCAATTCGAAAATTGAGTTGACCCACGTTCAAATCCGACTTGGCTCACTCCCAAAATTAATTCCGGAATCATTCCGTGCAAATTATGGGGTTTTACGTGCCAAAACCACGATCTGATTATGAGGCACGCCGTAGTGGGGGCTCCGGAAATTGGGACCACCTGGGGTTCTTTAACGTGCACCTAAATCTAAGTACACGGGTGTTTTCGCATTTCGCCCCCATCGAAATGCGGCCGCCGTTGCCGGGATTCGATCCCGCGACCTCGTGCTTAGCAGCCCAACACCATAGCCACTAAGCAATCATGGCTGGTCCACTCCGAAAATTGACTTGACTCACCCCCATAATTTGGGTGGCCTACCCCCAAAATTGACTTTGCCCAATTAGAAAATTGAGTTGACCCACATTCGAAACCGATCTGGCCCACGACCAAAATTGACTTGGCCCACCCTCAAAATTGACTTTGCTTAATTGGAGCACATGGCCAATTGATCACGTCATGTGACAGCACGTGACCAAGTAAGAACCTTAAGTTGCAAGGTCACATTACCAAGTCATGACGGGATGTGATCACGTGACATGGACGTCGATATAGTCGACACGCCTAGAATGCTTTCGCATTAAATGCACGTAAGGAGACTTAACTGCTTCTGATGCTACGATACTCCTGGGCAAATAACATGCAGCACTACATCATTTAGGAAATTTAGAACTGTCTCCATATCAAAAAAGTAAACCCAGTTAAACCCAGTGTGAAATTTGCTGAAACCGCGAAGCTGTCGTTCTCTAGTGTTTCTCTGATTTTGTGTGATTTTCTGTGATCATCTGTGGGTTTCTGTGATTTTGTGTGATTTTCTGTGATATGTTTGTTTTCCAGTTGTTTTAGTGTGGTTATGGGTGATGTTTTGACTTTTACTGCTTAACATTCCGTGCTAACTCCGGGTCGAGGAAATCTCTTGCACCGTCGGTCAAAGCTCAGCGCTTGCGTCTTTGTTCTGCGTCTTGCTAGGACAAATCAGGGTTCGCTTTCCTTCAAGCACGCTTGACTTGCGCTTCTTTCCTTCGCAGCTCCGGATTAGGCTCCCCCGTTTCACTTGCGCTTCCCGCCGACGATACTCGTTGGTAGCGGTTTCCCGGCGGTTACTTGCGCTTCCCTCTTGCGTAGCTTAGCCTCCCGCCGCTTCCGTTTCGCGGCCGATTCCCGTGCTCGAAACGCAGAATTCACCCGGCGACGGCGCTCTCGGGAAAGCTCCCGCAGCCGCACGCGCCGAGCGGAATCCATAGCGAGAAAGGGTCCCCTGGCACCCAGCATATTTTTACATGCTGCTTAGACGTGTATGTCGTACACAGGAGTGCATAAAGATAATTTAGTACAGGATTTTTACATTTACGGAGCGACATTAGAGATTATGGCCTTTTCTAACTTTGTTTTCTTGATATGTTTCACCGCAGACAGTACTGCATATGCCTCAGCCGTAATATACTAGTTTCAGTGTGCCGTGCGTCTGTTTCAGAGAAAGATGGCCCCCACTGCTGCACCGGCATGGGACCTACATGCCTCAGTGTAACACTCCGGGCATGAGTACATTGCGTGAAGTTCTAGGATGTGCTCTCGAATGTGTGCGTCAAGGGCGTGCTCTGTTACCTTGATAAACGATGTGTCAAGCCGACATGGTCTACTCCCAACTTGACTTGGCCCACTCCGAAATTTTGAATGAAATTCGGTTATGAAATAGTGCGGCAGATGTATTGTTTATTGTCGAATGCACAGCTGCTCACAGTTAGAACTGACTTTCAGGAATTATGCATAACCGGAATATGCCCTTTGTCAATGCTGTGACCACTCGTTTGATGCTACGTAGAGGCTCCGTATCGGGCTTGTTCTGAATGCACTGGTCGCTATCGTATACCTAAATGGTGAACCGGATCTAGAATCTTCAGTGCATAGTTATAAACCATGGTGCCTTAGTCTAATCGTCATCTTATAAGGCTCTTGTGCAGGTTCGTGAGGCACTTCCTGTCCCTACGAATGTTGTACGTGATAGAAGCGTCAATAAATTCATTATCTTCAGGAATTTAGCCTTCAAGTATTTAATATGGGGAAGGATTGTAAGTTCTGAGTTTAAAAAGATGCCAAGTAACTTGTGTTCTCTACTTACAGATAATCTGATTCCATAAAGCTGAATTTTAGGGTCTGGAATAAGTCCTCTCTTACTTGTGAAAAGTACGCATGCACTTTTCTGTGGGTTCAAACCTAAACCGGTTTCATTAGCCCATTTAGCCACGTTATTTAGGCCAACCTGGACACGTCGTTTGCAAATAACAAGGTTGCATGATTTAAAACGTCATCTACGGCAGAGTAAAACATAGTAGGTGGGATAGCCGTGTGCAAAGAATTCATTTTCACAATGAAGAGTGCAGAGCTAAGAACGCGTCTTAGGGGAACGCCAGTTTCTTGGGTGAAAGACCTGGACAAGGTCTGGAGAACCCTTACGCGGAAGCTACGCTTCGACAGGTAGCTTTCGATTGTATTTAGCATGTTGCCACGGACAGCCATGGCGGAAAGGTCTCTCAGAATGTCAAAGCGCCACGTCGTGTCATACGCTGTTTCTAAATCACGAAATGCAGAAAGAAAGAACTGTTTGTGTATGAAGGCATCCCTATTGTATGCCTCGATGCGGACAAGGTGGTCTATCGTCGACCTCCCTTCTCTGAAGCCACATTGGAGAGGATCAAATATTTTATTCTTTTCTAAAAGATGAATTAGGCGCCGGTTCACCATTTTTTTCATAGAGCTATTGCTTTGTAACTGCTAGCTAAAGCCGGGTCCTTCCTTTGTTTAAGTATTGGAATTACAATGGATTCTTTCGAAGAAGACGGAATGCACCCAGCCACCCACATTGCATTGAAGAGAGAGGAGTACTTTCAGGGTTTATCGTTGAAGGCACTTGACCATTTCATACATAATGCGGTCGCCACCTGATGCGGACTTGGTGCAACAATTGAGAGATGCCTAAGTTGAGCTACATTAAATGGACGATTGTATGCCTCACATCCCGCACATTTACGTTCAAGGGCCTGTCGCTCTGCGCGTTTTTTGAATTGCAGGAAAGTGTGCGTGTTATGCGATGCACTAGAGATATATTCCAATTGCTAACTCAGAAAGTTTGCCTGATATTCTAGCTTATCACCTTGGGTACTTTCTAAGGGTAGGCGGTTTGACTCCCGGTCTTTCAATTTATTTACCCTTTTCCATACTTTCGCCTCGTCCGTGTAAGAATTTATACCAGAGATGTACACCCGTGAGCAAAAGTATACGGACCATAAGGTCGGCGAAAAAAGTGAATTTATTCATAATTAACAAGCATAAACTGCAATCGATGAGTACACTGAAAAGTTCGCAATGCTAAGTTTGGACTGGAATCCTCAATTTTAAGTTGCGTTCATAGGCAGAGGAAAAAAAAAAGTTGCAGTGGCTTAGCTCGGCTATGACAGGATATACGTAGCGTTAGCAAAGGTTCAGCTGATTATTCTTAGCTTTCCTGGTTGTCTAGATTGTCAAGGATTAGCTTGATTGTCATGCTTACTGCTGCTCCAATGACACACATGCGGTATACGTATTATGTGGCACATGTATTCATTCCTCCTACGCTCAACCGCTAATTGCCAGGCAACTACTTCGGGATCCGATGAGTCAAGCTTCTCCGTTCTTCTGCGCTGTTGAGCAGCATTTGCGCTCTCCTTCTCCATGGCTATACCACACTGGGAAACGCCAGTCAGAAGTGCAGCGGCTCCAGCGCAGTGTCAGACGGCGACTGCACAGCGAGCGCGCGCCGGCGCCAGTGCCTTTACCACGGCTACGACGTCACTCCTCTGGATTGCGCAGACCGGCGGCGGAGTGCGCGAGAGGTGCCGGCTCCGGTGGCTCCGGTGCGCAAGCCGTGTGACCTCACTGATCCTTGCGCATGCGCAGCACGGCTCTTGATGTGCCGCGCGAAACGGGCTTGGCTAGGCCAGTGTAGCTAACGCTACAAAATCAGCTTTTTCGCGCAACCCATGGTCCGTATACTTTTGCTCACGGGTGTACCTCTCCCAACTCTCTCTCTCTCTCTTTGCACGTCGACGTGTTCTTTTGCCTTGCGACTTAACCTGTTTGAAATTAATAAGGTCTTTGGCAGTCGTAGAGCCGTGAAGCAAACCCCAAGCTTTGTTTTAATTTTTGCGCGCTTTCTGACATTCTTTGTTCCTCCATGGCATGCAACGCTTATTAGCCAGTCCGTTAGTTTGCTTAGTACATTTCATAGCAGCATCAGTAATAAAACCTGCTAGATATGCCACGGCGTCGTCTACATTTAAAGCAGCAGCGTCATCTGGGCCTAAATATGTGAGCTTAGTACATTTCATAGCAGCATCAGTAATAAAACCTGCTAGATATGCCACGGCGTCGCCTACATTTAAAGCAGCAACGTCATCTCGGCCTAAATATGTGAGCTCTCGGAACAGTTTCCAATTGGCTGAGACGACGTTCCATCGAGGAAAATGTGGCGAGCATCCATGTTTTTTTGGTTAAGTTTAATGTAATTGGGAAATCGTCGCTCCCAAAGAGGTTTTTAAGGACGATTCACTTCAGGTACGGCATTAGTGTGCGCTACACTATGCTTAAGTCTATAGAGGAGTATGTGATATGTGCAACGCTGTAGTACGGTTGCTCTTTCTTATTAAATACACATACACCTGAGGTAAACAGGAAGTTTTCAATTATGCGACCTTTTGCATCGCAACTCGAGCCTTCCTGCAGGGTGCTATAAAGAGGTTCAGAATAGGGCTTAGAGTGTCCCAAGAAGCAACCCGTTCGCGGTCTGCGCCGCCGGGAAAGTGCTTTAGAATAGGGTTTCCGGCTTGCGTTAGCGTCACACGATTGCAGCGCCCTTCATGCACGCTGAAGGAAAATGGAAACATGCCAGATGAAGGAAACAAAAACATGAAATAACGCAATTCGTAATATTTTACAGGATAAGTATACCTGAGAGTTTATTTTTTTAAGTGAGGAGCTGTTGACGAGTTCTTGAGATGTTCGCGGCTACGTTGAGATGGCGCAAAGCAGGTCTGGGGCACCCACGCTATTTCTGAAATTTAGCGTTAGGGGCGTGCGATAACGCAAACCCAAAGAGACCATTTAGGTTCGGCGCATGCGCTGTGGCAAGACGCTAATAATTAGCAGCCCCTATGTTTGGGGGCCCCTATTCTATAACAGCCTAATGGCTAATACTCTAAAACAATTGTGACGTCACCGGAGGCTCAACCGGGCAGGAAGCTTTAGCTCGGGGCTAACTATGATTTTCCTGTTCAAATACATGTAAACACAGAAATGGTGTCTTAATATAACTGCTAGATAGATCTTAATTGAATTTGTCGCATCTGAGAAAGCTCAATTCTACCGACTGTATAGGATAAAAAAATACGAAGTACGAAGTTTACGAATCCTCATGGGGTTGCCGATGAGCGATGTTCTTATGGATCCGCCATTCCACCGTATCTTTAAGGCGGCAAACTGGATTGTTCGCGCGTACCTTTGACGTAGCTTAGACACTTCGATAAACATGGCCTACGCACTAAGGCAAATAACACCCTCGAGGGTGCATTAGATGTATCATTCTATGTGGAATAATGTAGGTAGGAGTGGCCGAGAGAAGTAGCACTTGCTAGATGGGGCACGGCGGCATCCAGAACATGCGGTTGTTTCACAATCCCGTTGTCTTCTTTGCGCAGTTTATCGGCCTTCTAAATCAACCCTATGCCAACTGCATCACATCACGCCAGCAAGCACCGAGCGCTTCCTGCGGGACCTACAGGAGGCGTCACTGTGACAAGAAGCTATAAAGGGACTTCCCGCACATTTTATTCTCACTGGGCACGGCTGAATCCAGAACATGCGGTTGCTTCACAATCCGGTTGTCTTCTTTGCGCAGGTGAGAAGACATCATGCTAAATGTTTTCGTTCTAGTAACCCATTTCTGCTGGTGCTACCGTGTCCATAGCTGAGTTTTGTGTCGCGTGTGGTATGTTTTTCGCTCAGATTGCTGTTGTTGTTGGAGGGGGTATTGAGTCAAATCCTGGTTCTGGCCTAGCACAAATTGCAAATCAACTCAAAGTAATGGTGTCAGACGGCGAAGAAATCAAAGAGATTCGGTTATTTGCTATGCATTGGACGCCCTTGCTCTCCTAGAAGGTAAGATTTCATCGTGCCAGGATCAGATTAACCCCATGAGCAGCATATTCCAGACACTCGAGGCACGTATTTACGATCATTTAGAGAACCATAGCAGAAGAACTAATATAATCATTTATGGCCTAGCACTTATGAACTGCTAGCATTAAACTAGCACTTCATAATGCTTCTGCAGTGAAACATCCAGTCATTTGAATTGCATACCTGTCAACTCTCTCGCATTTTCGTAAAACTTTCGAATTTGGACTCGTTCTACAGTTGTACGAATGTTGTGTCAAGCTTTACAAAAAATAAAATCCGTTGTAGGAAAACTTCCAAAGTTCAAAGATTTGGCAGGGCAAGATTGGAAAAATGCATACAAAAAACAAGATTATAACGGTAGAGGCACCGTCCTCTTGTGCCAGCGGAAGAAGCCATATGCCAGAAGGGTTCAAACAAGTTTACTAAGGTAAGTTCCTTAAATTGATCAAATCAGCAAGAGAAAGTCACTGAAACACCTAACCATCGTGACATCTCGAGCTCCTTGTAAGTGTCTACTGTTCTTAGTTTGCGGCTGCTTGTGTGCTATGTCTAGAAGTAAATCATCGATAAGGACTTGCGAATATGCGCACACTTTCTGTGTGTACATTCTGACGGGAAACGTTTACAAAATGCGTGTTATAGATCCCCTCCCCCTTCTCCTCTTTTTCATTAGTAAAAGTTTTACTAATTTTAATAGGCACAGGTTAGTAGGTATGGTTTAACTGAAATTAAGCCAATTGATGTTGTAATGAAGAAGAACGCCTGGACTTAGGCAGCAGGATTGCCAACAGAATCGCGTGCCGCAGGAGCGCGAGCTTAGAGATTGTGCTCGGTGGAACGCTCGACCCGTCTTCGGCTTTTCGCCCAATAAACCTCCTTTATAATTGGTGGAGGTGCGGGGTACCCCTCAACTCTACCATCCTGGAACTCCGCACTCGGACGCTAACTTCCACCATGCCAGACGCCGAACCACAGACGCTCGCGTCACCGCCCGTTCTCTGCGCTGGGGCTGTCCATCAGCGGGATCCTACCATCTTCAGCGGGACCGACGACAACGACGTTGAAGATTGGCTTGCTTAACAAATGGGACGACTCGACCAAGCTAACCAGCGTCGCTTTCTATCTCGCGGGCGTGGCCCATCTCTGGTTCAGGAACCATGAGGCGGATTTCCAAACGTGGTCTGCGTTCAAAACAGCCTTTACAGAAGTATTTGACCGTCCCGCCGTCCGCAAACTTCGAGCTGAGCAGCGCTTGCGCACACGCGCGCAGGTAACTGGTGAAACATTCCCCAGTTACATCGAAGACGTTGTCGATTTGTGCAAACGCGTCAATGCCACCATGTCGGAAGCGGACCGAATTAAGCACATCATGAAAGGCATTGATGATGATGCTTTCCAAATGCTCCTGGCCAAGAGCCCGAACAGTGTTGCTGCCGTTATTACCCTCTGTCAGAGCTACGACGAGCTACGCAAGCAGCGAGCTTTGACGAGGCCTTCTCCTTCAAACGACGCATCTATCTCCAGCCTGGCCATTGGTTCCGACCAGGCGTCGCTGCTCACGCAGATCAAAGCCTTTGTCCGCGAAGAAGTCGCACGACAGTTGTCCCTGGTACCCTTCACCCAGGTGCCTGCCAGTCCATTGCCTTCCACTCTGCGCAACGTCATTCAAGGGGAAGTCGCTGAAGCACTGCCGGTTGCGCCCCAGCAGCCGCTTGTGGCCGCTCCGCTCACTTATGCTGCGGTAGCTGCCAGGCCACGCCACGAGCCGGTACCACCTTTTCAGCAGCCGATGCGCCGTCCTCCTCCTCCCGTCTCTTGGGTCGGCGCTCCTGTTGCCAACCCGTGGCGCACGCACGACAATCGGCCTATATGCTTCGCATGTAGATATCCCGGACACGTCGCAAGGTTCTGCCGTCGCGTGCAAACGATCGGCAATGATCCACAGGCGCCTCGTTACCCGGTCGAGTCCAATGCTGACTACACTCCATCCGACCCACCGCCAACTCGTACTCCAATTGATCGTCCTCGTTTCGACCATCACCGCTCGCCATCCCCGCGTCGCCGGTCGCTTTCACCGATGCGTCGGCGGCCCGTATCTAACGACGAGGGAAACTAGACGACGCAGTTCCCGAGGCAAGAACTGCGCCAGCATCGAAATGCCCAAGTCCTCGTTCCTTGCCTGCCAATATTATTGACGTGTTTGTCGAAGGTGTCGCTGCAGTCGCTCTACTCGATACCGGCGCAGCTGTTTCTGTTATGGATGCTAAATTTTGCCGATCACTTCGCAAGGTGACGACGCCTCTTTCTGGATTGTCACTTCGGACTGCAAGTGCTCAACCCATCGAACCAACCGCAGCGTGTACGGCTCGCGTGAAGATTCAAGACGTTATGTACACTGTAGAGTTTGTAGTACTATCATCATGCTCCCACGCAATAATTCTAGGATGGGATTTTCTGTCGCGCCACAACGCTGTCATCGATTGCGCTCGCGCTGAGGTTGAATTCTTCCAACTCAGTGACCTCGCTTTCATAGATCCTCATTCTCCCGCTAAACTTGTAGTGAAGGAAGACACCAGTATACCGCCAGGCTCATCGGCACTCATACCGATCTCATGCGGTGCCATCTGATCCGGAACGGTCTTCTTCACGCCGTCCAATCTCTTCGTTGCCAGAAAAGCCCTTCCTCTGCCTTTTGCTACTCTTGACCTCGCCGCCGGTTTCAGCACAATGCCCGTTTATAACCCACTTTCATTACCGCTCACATTGCTTCGTCACGAATGCCTTGGCCACGTCGAGACGGTCGATTCTGTGCAGATTGTCTCCGTTCCCGACGAGGCGTCATCTACGACTGTCCATGACCTGAGTGCCCTTTCTGCTACTGACACAACATCTACGGATGTCTTCACCCCATTCATCGACGAGGCTCTCACACCTTCGCAGCGATCCCAGCTTCTTGCCCTTCTGCAGCATTTCCGAAGTTCTTTCGACTTCGCCCAAGAATTATTAGGCCGCACATAAACAGTCGAGCACCACATCGACACCGGCTCCCACTCACCGCTGCGCCAACGTCCGTATCGTGTATCCGCTACGGAACGCCGCGTCATTGCAGACCAGGTCGACGACACGCTCCGTCGAGGTGTGATTCAGCCTTCACAGAGCCCGTGGGCTTCTCCTGTGGTACTTGTCACAAAGAAAGACGGTTCCACACGCTTCTGTGTAGATTTTCGGCGCTTAAACAAGATCACGCTGAAAGATGTTTACCCACTGCCACGCATTGATGATGCTCTGGACTGCTATATGTTATAAAGGAGGTTTATTGGACGAAAGGCCGAAGACGGGTCGAGCGTTCCACGGAGCACAATCTCTAAGCTCGAGCACCTGCGGCACGCGATGCTGTTGGCAATCCTGCTGCCTAAGTCCAGGCGTTCTTCTTCATTACAATATATATATATACCACGTGGTCGGCTTGCCACACTTCAAACACATTTTTCTACTTTAGCACTCCTAATGCTAACGCATTAAAAAAATCCAGCACAGAACCGCGCCGGGAAACTCAACGCCCAAACCTACGCTGCATCCCCGAGGCAAATTTTTATAGTTTGGTTCGAATACTATAAGGGACAGCAACAGCTCTTGTAATCCACAGGGGAAAAGACTGATGGAAATGGCGACTCGTCTGACTGATTCTGGTTAAGCAGGAGCGCAGTTTTTGCGCAGATGATCGAGTTATTGAGCCAACCCACGGAGGAGGTCTCTCATGCACATTAGTTACCAGCCGTCGAGTGAGCATGCCTGGCCTTAGGCAGCCTATGAATTCGCTGTCTGGATTTAGGCAAAGCTACTTGACTCAGCTCTACATATTTCGGTTCCTTCAAAACGATACGTGGTGCTGCAGTATTGCTCTTTGTTCTTTCAAAGAGCGCTACACTCTACGAAATGCATCTGGAACGTGCCCTGCCTCTTTTTCATTACTTTTATTGTCATTGTGATCCAGATGTTATCGTGTTGTATCATACCTGGTGTACATGTATCAAATAACGTAAAGAAGCCTTTTGTTGCCGAGCAGAACGTAGAGAAGCCTTTTGTTGCCGAGCAGACTCCACGAAAACTTTTTCAGCTTCTTTTTTAGAAATATGTGAGTATCATCATCATCATCATCATCATCATCATCATCATCATCATCATCATCATCATCAGCCTATATTTTATGTCCACTGCAGGACGAAGGCCTCTCCCTGCGATCTCCAATTACCCCTGTCTTGCGCTAGCGTATTCCAACTTGCGCCTGCAAATTTCCTAACTTCGTCAACCCATCTGGTTTTCTGCCGACCTCGACTGCGCTTCCCTTCTCTTGGTATCCATTCTGTAACCCTAATGGTCCACCGGTTATCCATCCTACGCATTACATGGCCTACCCAGCTCCATTTCTATTCGACATTTATTTCTACATTTATTTCGACAGTATATTCGACATTTATTTATTTCCAAAATACTGCAGGCCCATGCGGGCCCAAGCAGGAGGGGTAAAATTACAACAGAAGAATCACACAAGCATTCAGAAAAGAACAAACTAAAACGCTCACATCGCTGTTGCGATATTAACAGATTAAAAATTGATCAGATCTATTCAGTCAGTGCTGTGTAACAATGATAATGATACTGCGTTCCATTCTTGAATAGTACGGGGGAAAAAAGGAAAATTTAAAAGTGTTTGTTCTTGTTTAATAGGGAGTTAAAGATTCAGGGTGGTGACGTCTGGTTACTCTTGTAGTTAATGTGCGCGCATATGGAGATGGATCGATCGAGAGTTTGTTATTTTTGAGGAGAAAAAGAAATTTAAGCCTTGGAATTTTCCGCCGTAGTTGTAATGTCTGTAAACCTTGATTGCGCATGATCGTTATTGGTGAGTCGCTTATACGGTACTTGAGAAAAAATAAACCTAACTGCTTTCCGCTGAATCATTTCTAGTGCACTAATACTGTGAATCTGTGCTTATTGGTTTGATACTCGACGGTTGTTTTTCTCAAGTGTTCGTATTCGATTCGATTGTAACATTACATCATTCGAATGCCCCTACAAATTTTTACTGCTGCCACAGGCCAGAGAACCCATTTCTTTCACCTCCAGACAATACCTGTGCATGTGCCATGCGAACAAGTCAATAGTATTGTGCAGCCTGTCGCCACAATAGGACACGATCAAGCTCACAGTGCTATACCGATTCGGTATTGTGAACCGGTTCCGAACCGTTATAAAATTTTATTTCTCCCAACCGGAACTCAAGCGGTACAAAATCGGAGCACGTTGAACTGGAACCCGAACTTAACCGTATTGTTTTCGGTTCGACGCCCTGCTTTTATAGGAAGTTTCGTTGAGGCTAAACGTTTTAACGCGCCAGCGTGAAGGGCCCCGTGTCGCAGAGAATCCGACGTCGGCGTCGGTGTCGACGTTCTGTTAATTCTGTTACGAGGAATATCAAACACAAACCCATTTTCTAGCATTTCTACCATAACAATAGCGAGGCGCTAGGGTAGGTTACTTGCGAAAACCCCATCCAGATGGCGTTCGCTTCCTCGGAAGCTAGCGTAAAACGGTAGCGGTGCGCATGGGCGAATGTGGAGCAAAAAAAAAAAGAAAGCTGCAGTTGCCGGGAAGCCTGACAAGCATTCAGGGATCTTTGAATGCTAAAGCGTCATCCAAATTTTGGACACGTGCGCGCCTCGGGGCAACAGCAAACAATTAATTAAACAATAAAGAAAGGTCCTAGTAGAGCACTGCACGGGCCCGGCCCGGGCCCGTTTTTACATTGGGCGGCCCGCCCAAGCCCGATCAAAACTTTTATGTCGAGACCCGGGCCCGGCCCGGGCCCGGAAATAATCTACGTTACCCGCCCGGCCCGGCCCGCCACCCCTTTACCTTAAGCCCGAGCCCGGCCCGAGCCCGGCTCGAAACCGGCCCGAACCCGGCCCGAGACCGAAAAATACATGTTCTTCAGAGCTGAGAAGCCCGAGAATAATTCGCAGAAAGCCCGGCCCGGGCCCGCGTCAAAAAACCCGAGCCCGGCCCGGGCCCGGGTCAAAAAGCACACGCCGTGCCCGATCCCGGCCCGAGCCCGTGAAAAAACTGCTCTACCCGGCCCGGACCGGCCCACGGGCCGGGCCGGGCCCGGGCTTTCGGCTAAGCCCGAGCCCGTGCACTGCTCTAGATCCTAGGGCATTCACATTTTGATATAAGACAGCGTATATTCCCCTGTACAAATGTCTTCCCAACAATGCATTTGTGTTTAAAAGTGAAGCCGACTTTAAGGCGATTGGTGTAAGCTTGGACTATGTAAGCTAGCTTTCCCAAGTTGTGTGTTGGAGTGAAGCCTACTCATAAAGAAAAAAAAATTGGAGGACGATTAAGCTTTGTTTTTAATAGTGGAACGCGATAGCATTCAAAGATCTCTGACTGCTTCTCATGCTTCCCGACAACTACAGCTTAAGCAACCGTAATGGTTACCGGGAAACAATATATGGCGGCGACCGCTATGCACGAAGGCGAGCTTTCTAGAAGAAACGCGGCCTCTTGCGTGGGGCGATCCCGGAAATATTGCACAGCAGCGCCCAAAAATTCCATAATTTTCAGGTTTCCGTTTTTGTTTCGTACTTTTATTATTTCAGTCTGAGAAGATTTAACATAAAAGGCAAGTGCTGTGGGTGTTTTGTTTCTTGACATTTGTTTGTGGATTGTCGTTTTCAAAATTCTGAGGAAAAGCTTTGCCAAGAATGCAAGACAAGGTATGAGCAACATTAATGATAAAATGGTGTGGCAATATAACTCGCATGTACCGCATGTCATATAAGAAGGCATACCATATACATGTACCTAAATATATTCGGAGGGCCTGCGTGGTTGGCGATGAATTTCTCCGCCGCCCGGCGACATCTCACGCCGACGCCGGTTGCCGACGCCGGTTGCCGACGCCGGATTTTTTGCGACACGGGGCCCTTACCGTTATCGCGTTAAAATGCGATGCGAACGGGGCCCGATAACGCTTTCGCGTTGCACTCTTAAAGGCGAAGCTTAAGCGTCCTCCAATTTTTTTTCGGCGGAGGATCGTATTTTATAAATTAACGCTTTACGCATCACTTTATTCTAGCGCGCATTACTTTGCCTGTAATAAAAGCTGTATACCGATGTTCGTGTTGCCGGGGGCGCTGACACCCAGGTGCAACGTCGTTGCACTGCTCCTGCAGGAGCTCGAAGTGTTCTTACTCTGTCACTTCGCTCACTTTCCATGTAGATCGTGGCGCTGCTAACCAAAGACGAAGTGTACACCGTTTATGCTCGCTGTGAGATTGCGTGATTAGCAATGTTATTTGCCTCCTTGTCTTTCTGTCACCAGGCACTGTCAACAGACACCAAATACTGCTGGAGAACAGTGGGCATATACGTCGGGTGACACAGATCTCAGCATTCACGGGTACTGGCTGTATATATTATTCTTCCAGAGACAGCTTCCCAGCCATTACCATTTTCATAGTCAATAAAACGAAATGCACATGACTATTTCGTCCGAAAAACTGTTCAAGTATAGGTGAAGGGGCGTGTGCAGAAAAAAAGCTGCGCGACTCCACTCGCCCCCCTGAGCTAGCCTACCTGAATCCAATGCCCCCGTCAGTCATGCTTCTGACGAAAAATAATTAATGGTAGGGCTATATTACTACTTTCCTGGTTATGGACAATTATTCATGCCTAAATATACGGGCTGATAATTTTAACGTGACAGCGTTGAGGGCCTCGTGTCGCAGAAAATCCGGCGTCGGCGTCGGCGTGGGCGCGCCGGCGTCGGAGAAAATCATCCCAAACCGTGGATGATTTTGGCTCTTGGATGAAACAGGCCCTCCGCGTGGCACAATGCGTTAGTGAACAAAATTGAATTTGTCGAAGTAAAATCCGCCAGAAAAATCGGAAAGTACGACTTCCACAACATACAGATATGATAGCGTTGGAGTGTAATTTGAATGTACGAGAAAACGTAATTCTGTAACGAGGAAACTCAAACAAAACCCCTTTTCCAACATTTCTACCATACCAACAGCGGCGCGCAGAGGCGAAGGTGTAGAAAAAAGAAGCTGCAGTTGCCAGGAAGCCTGACAAGCATTCAGGGATCGTTGAATGCTATCGCGTTCCACTCTTAAAGGCGAAGCTTAAGCGTCCTCCAATTTTTTAAAGCGTTATGAATTTTTTTCAATGGCCTGTTGCCGATAACACAATTCTAGTCCTTGAGCTGAATTATTCATAGAGGCGGACATTACTTGAACACGAAATTGAAACACATATTAAACTAATTAACAAAATTAGCTAATTAAATTTTTAATCCATTACTTTACGGCACATATATTACAATTTACGAATTGTAGCTGCCGAGTTTCCGAGGCGTATTCTCTTCCAAAGCACTATCGTCCAGTGTCAAATACGTCTATTGTCTCCCGCACATTTGAGCGCATAGTGAACAGTCAGCTCCTGAACTTCCTTGAAGAGTCCGACTCCCTAGCCGACAGTCAACATGGTTTTCGTCCTGGTTCCAGTTGAGAAACGGCTCTAGCGACGGTCACGAACTTCTTAAGCGACCACATGGACAACCAAACTCTGGTTCAGCTCGATTTCAGCAGCGCATTTGACATGCTTGACGTAGAGCTTCTCTTTGAAAAACTGACTAATGCAGGTATCAAGGGTTCCCTATACACACCTGGGTGTCTCGCTTCCTACAGAATCGGAGCCAACAAGTCTTGTATCGGTGGCGTTTTCTCTTCCTGGTCTACCTTATTATCCGGTGTTCCCCAAGGCTTTGTACTCGGCATGACATTATTCCTCATCTATGTCAACAACATGACACGAAACAATCTGTGCCTATTCGTCCAGTATGCAGACGACACAACCATCGTAGCTCCCCTGATTACACTATCCGACAGCGATAACTTGCAAGCGTACATCAACGAAATACAGTGCTGGGCGCTGGCAAGTCATCTTGCACTCAACACCTCAAAATGTGCTCTTACCCGGTTTTCCTCCAGCAAGTCGCGCAGAGTCCCCATGTATAAGGTCGACGATTATCCGTTGACTGTCACTGAATACGTCGCCATCCTGGGCGTCACACTGTCACATAACCTCGACTTTTCAGTCCACGTTGCTGGTGTCGTCGCCAAGGCTCGACGAACCGCTGGCTTTATCTCGCGGTTCACAAAGCAGTTCGGGCCTGCGGCACTTCAAACACTCCACACCGCTCTAGTGCTCCCTATTGTGGAATATTGCTGTGCAATCTGAGCCCCCCATCAACATCACCTCCTTAACCACCTTGAGGGCGTGCAACGCCGTATATCTCGGACTATCTGTGCTCGTCCCGGTAGTGAGTCAGACATGCCATACCCGGCACGCCTAAAAACACTTGGCTGGCGGCCTTTAGAAGAACGACGTCGGGCATTCAGAGTCCGTATGCTGTGCAAACTCCTCGATGGTTCCCTTGGCGACACCCTTCTGTCCACCGCATTGCGCGTCAGCAAGAGGTCGGGGCAACCCGAGCCGCTTCACGGAAGGACTGTCCGGCATAGCGAGTCCTTGCTTCCTGCATCCGTTAGGGACTTCTTGTCCCTTCACGTCTCTTTGCGACATCCCTTGCCCAAATCACCTATGGCATCCCAGGAACTTTCCAGGCGTCTTGTTCATGGTATCTCTCAAGGCCGGATATAACAGTGTGACACCCATCTCACCTCATCGCGATTCCTCCCTTGCTTTGCACTCCCTTCTTTGCTTTCGCCCTTCATGACATCCTCCTCTGCTTGTCTCCCTTCCTTCCTGGCCTTCCCCACGGAACTGCCGGCTCGTCATTCCCCCATCATTATCCTCCCCCTCTTCCAACCACTCATCTCACTCTGCCCCCATCATCATCTGACCTCGCTTACATGGTGGTTGGCTAGCGGGCGCTCACGCGTAAGGGTTTTTACCTTTCGGACTAGCATGGCACACCAACAGTGTATGCCCACATTTCTTGGTGCAAATAAAATTACAATTACAATCAATTACAATTTCCAGAGTGACACCAGTTTGGAGGTATGCGCAATCAAACTCGCCATAAAAAAAAACAAGAAAAAACACTGTTGTTCTACTTATTTTTACCGAAATGCTCTTTTATGCACTGAAGCACAAAAAGTAACTGGAATTCCCATGTATTTCGTCCCATACACTGGGAAATGACATCTCAAAACAGGTGCATCCCTGGAAAGTCATTTTAAGTGGATACGTCTAGCAATTTGACCGGATACAATTCATAAATTGCAATGCGTCGTAACGTAATTATTTAGGAAGTTAATTAGTCATATTTGTTAATTAGCTGAATATGTGTTTCGATTTCTCGGGCTAGTAATGACCGCCTCTTCGAATAATCTAGCGCAACGACAAGAATTCAGCTGTCTGCCGCAGGCGATATTTTAAAATTCCGTAAAACGTAAAAATATGCGCGCAGTCTATAAGGGGGCGCTGCGTGTTCGTTCGAAATAGGGAGCCTACATACAACGCCGCATGTAGGCTCCCTAGTTCGAAATAGAGGAGCCTTCATACGCAAGCCTGTGAGCGCTTGAGCGCGTGTATGAGGGCTCCTTAGATCAGCACTGGTTCTTCCTGCCAAGGACAAGGCTGCCGCATTTCCTGATGGACGCGTTGACCTCCACGTTTTTGCTCTCGGAGAGGCATTGCCTACATGCATTTGCGTTTTTCATTTAAAACCATAAAAATATATATTTTGTGCTTACCGTTTCTCTATTCTTGCTCAAATTTCGCAGCAAGATTGTATTTTGTCGTCTGCATGAATCATTCACTATAACATTTGCCACTAATTTTTACTTGTTTTCTTTAGAAAGAAAACAAATTTGCCTTTGCCTAAAACTGTGCCTCTCGCAGTAAATTATGTCAATGGTGGCTATGACATTAGCGTGTCACTTCTGGTGGTGGTGAATTCTTTATATGGCCCAAAATGAGGGGACCAGTCCGAGGACCGGTTGCGCTGGCTTAGAGGAGGTCGGCGGGGATCCCTTGGGATTCCGCGGCCTCGACCGCACGCTGGATGAGCCGGCGTTGGTCTGCTGGCTCGGAGGTACGCAGGAGGGACTCCCGCGACTTTGGGGTGTTTGCGTTGTCTGTGTTGTAATGCGTACTAGTCCACGCCATGTGTATGAGAGTGGCCGGAGCTGAGCAGTGTTTGCACCTAGGCGTTATTTGTTGCGGAAAGATTTTACTGCATAAGAGGGTGTGTGGGAAGCTGCCTGTTTGTAGTTTGCGCCATTCGACGGCCTCGCGTCTTGTTAGATCGTGGTGTGCGGGAGGATATATGCATCTTCCGAGTCGGTAGTACTGGAGGGTGTCCGTGTAAGTGGTGAGTAGAGATTGGCTTCTGCAGTACGGCAAGGCATGACATAAGAATTTAGTTTCCATTATTCGCCGGGGGCTGCGACGTGGACACTAATCGCACATTGAACTGGCAGCTTTCGAGCGCTCTCGCTAGCGATGAGGTTTACATTCGGTTGGTCGAAATCAAGTGCTCCGAACACATTCGCATATTATTGCGATAGCAATTATATGGACACTTCAACCGGATTTCTGCCGTCGGCGTCGCGGTCGTCGTCGCCGTGAGGTTCCCTATAGATAAAATCTTCGCCGCGTGCCGTGTGGCCGAGCGGAAGCGTGCGGGGACGCGCGCTATCACGGAGAGCGAACGCACTCCCACGCGCAAGCAAGGAAGCGGGAAGCCAGCGCCGGAGGGAGCGGGGGGGGGGGGGGGGGGGGCGCACTTCCACTCTGCCAACAACCGCGCTCGTCGCTCGCTCGCACCGTCTCTTATCTCCACACGCCTCTGACCTCTTTGCGCCGTGCATTCGCCGCTCAGTTTCCGTTGAAGCGATAGACCGCACGTACCTTCGCCGCTGCGGCGTATCCGCTTGCTGCCAGAGTTTTGACGGTCGTTGTCTGCAGTCATTCAGTGTGATCTATTCATGTTTGTTTGTTCGCGCTCACACCACGCTTGTTCATTCAGTTAGTAATAGCCGGGCCACATTTTCCAACGCACGCTACACATGCAATGCTGCCCAGATCGGCAGTGCAGCACTACAGGTGTGTCCCTTCGCACGCGCTGCCCACGGGAAGCGCTTCTCATCAACACCACCGTTTCACACGCGCCTTCTCGTGGTCATCGAGTTTCTCTTCATGTCGGTCTACTTACGCCGCAGCACACCTGCTTACTTAATCAGCTCATGTTTACTACAATTCATATTGCTACCAAATCCGCTCACCTTACTTCGTATGACATTGCTGTGTTGCTATCGCATTCATTGCTTCGCCCTTAGGTCGAAACTGTGACATTTTTTCATTAAAAATTTGAAGGACGCTTAAGCTTCGCCTTTGAGAGTGGAACGTGATAGCATTCAAAATCCCTGACCGTATGTCAGGCTTGTCAGTGCCATCTGTATGGTGTCTTTGCAAGGAACACCGAGCGGGGCGCGCCCTGTATGAATGGTAGAAATGCTGCAAAATGGGTGTGTGTTTGAGTTTCCGGGTAACGATATTTTATTTTCATGTATATTCAAATTACAATCCGACGCTATCATACCTGTAGGTTGTGGTTAAGTCGTACTTCAGGATTTTAAGAGCGGAGCCGTTTAAGCCGGGCGTAGTGTGTCTGTTGAATCCAAAAATGTGGGCCGATCCTGGCGGTAGTGCAAAAGGGTCCAAGCGCAATGGCACATACCCATGTGAACTGGCGAAGCTGAGCCTGGATAAGTCTAGATTAGCATGGTTGGGACTACTTAAGCTTAGCCAGTCATCGATAACGAATCGATAGCCAATCATTAGCTAATCCGGAAAATTCCGGAAAATGCTGGGGATGACTTGGTAGTGCTTTGCACAGCCCAAATACGAGGCCTGCAATACCTTGCGATAGCCAATCGATGACCAGTCAATAGCTAATTGATAATCGACAAATCATCAATACATTCCTGGAAATGCTGGGCATGACTTCGCAGTGCTTAGCCTAGCCCAAATGCGTGGCCAATACCATGCGATAGCCAATTGATAGCCAATCAATAGCTAATTGATAATCGATCAATAGTAAATGAATTCCGGAAAATACTGTGGTTGACATTGTAGTGCATAGCCTAGCCCAAAAGCCAGGACTAGCTAGGTGCCTATCAGCTCCGCTATCTCTAGTATTGCGCCTCCAGTGCAAGCTACGCAATTTTTTTTTTCCTGACGCATTTTACTTTGAGAAATTCAATTAGTTCACCAGCGCCTCTGCGCCACGTGGATGGCCTGCATGGTCGGAGTGGTTCGGGAGGATATTCTTGGCCGCGGACGCCGATGCCGAGACCGAAGCCGAATTTTCTGCGACACGGGGCCCTTAGCGCTGTCGCGTTAACACCTGAATGTTTAAATGCGCCTATTCTAACTTGGGCCCCAAAATATTGCCGGTGAGAAATCCGGTGCCACACGAACCTTGCCAATACCACGAAGAAGCACTTCTCATGAATAAATTTAAGGCCTACGTGTGGTAACGTGATAACGCCAGCCGGGGGAGCGGTGATAATGCCGCATAGGCGGTGACACACTGCGAAACTTGAGCAAGAACAGAGCAGCGGTAAGCGCAATATCTCTTTTTTAAGATTTTAAGTGAAAACGTACGGGCTGGCAAGGTGATGGGTTCGTGTATTACTCACTAGATGGCATCGAGGACGACCTTTCTGACGGGCTCCATCTCAGCAACGCCAGGATACTCGAGGCAGTGGTGTAGCTCGCTCAGGTTCATGTGGTTGAAGCGTACTGCGGCCATAAGCTTTTCGCTGTGGGGGGACCGCTCGTCGGGAGTGTGGTTGAGCCAGCGCATCGCCGCCTCGAACACTTCTTCCTCACTACGCGGACAGACAGAAGGCATCGTACTCAACCAATTTCCCTTGTGTATAGCACAGCTGATGTCGTACGCGTTATTTTTATTATTAACGGACAGAACGAGGTAAGCTTCGATAGGGCACCTCGACGTCGACACAGCTTCCATGACCGGAAACGTTGCTTTCACCATTTGCAGCATCATGTCGTGCGTTGTGAGAGACAATGCGCCACCAGGCGAGAGTCGCTCAGACTGACACGTCAAGAATGCAGCGCCTACTATTAGCATCTCTCAATTAAATAGATGCGTGCTGCCAGCCTCTTCTCCCTTTATTTTGTATTCACGTCACCGCCTTAGCATTGCTTCTGGCGCTTCCTTGTCGTGAAACTCCTCGCCCTGCTGGGGTGTTATTAGGCGGGAGTATTAGCTATGTCTGTGAAGGGCCGTTGTCACCAGGCCCCATTGAATTTTTTTTGTACACTGGAAATTGCAGGGCGCCGTCTAGGGCAAAATTTTTGAAATCGGTTCATTATTAGCGGAGATAGGAGAAATTAATCTGTCACGTCCCTAAGTTGCCAGGAGGCGACTTGTGCACTAGGTCCTTCTCGAAGCTGAGCTAGCGAAGCTGAGCCTGGCTAAGTCTAGCTAAACATGGTTGGGACTACTTAAGCTTAGTCAGTCATCGATAACCAATCGATAGCCAATCAATAGCTAATCCGGCAAATTTCGGAAAATGCTGGGGATGACTTGGTAGTGCTTAGCCTAGCCCAAATACGTGGTCAATACCTTGCGATAGTCAATCGATAGCCAATCAATAGCTAATCGATAATTGACAAATAATCAATAAATTTCGGAAAATGCTGGGGTTGACTTGGTAGTGCTTAGCTTAGCCCAAAAGCCAGGACTAGCTAGGCGCCCATCAGCTCCGCTGTCTCTTTAACATTGCTGCCTCCAGTGCAAGCTACGCTAATCAAAAAAAAAAAAAAAAAAAATACATCGAAAGTTGAGACTTTGCATTTGTATTTGTGACATTTGTATTTGCCATATATTCTTCATTGCTTATGAGGCATGGTTAGTTCGGTAAAAGCCTTTCTAGATAATAACGCATCTTAAGCACATAAGTAGGATGTGGTCAGCTTGGAGGAACTGTGGAAGCGCGAAAGTTGTCCATATTTTATCATCGACAGGTAAAAAATATCTGCATAGGTAGCGCAATTACATTGTTGCTTTACATGCACTTTTCGGCATAACTAGTATGAGACCGTATGCGTGTGCTGTGTCTGAGAACACTCATAACTTGCGCAGAACGTTAGAAACGTCATCACATGAATAGGCAATGTTGCACAATTTTTGAGCGTCGTCGACTACGCAGCGGCCTCTGCGAAAGGCGCCGCCCACCAGTGACATCCCAGAGTGTCGGCGGAAAGCAGCCGGATAACGTCCTCGGCGTCGAGTTCGAGGAACTCGCGGGTGGCCACCACAGACATGAAGTGCGCCGTGAGGAACTGGTAGGCGCGCTGCTCCTCCTCGGCCATGTTCAGGCGCCGCGCCGCGGAGAACATGAGGATCTGCTGGCCCGTCGGCGTCGTCTCCGTCTCCATCTGCGCCGAACGAGTCGGTGAGCGTCACCATCCCAGCTACACAATCTATAGCCCAGAATTTAAGAATTAACTGTATTGGAGCGTTTAGGCGTAAGCTACGCCTGCTACATAAGGGCTGCGCTGAATGACATGCACTCGTTGCGTGCGTAAAGCTTTGACGGAGGATGTGCCCCGCCCAAGTTCCTATATTGGGCACGCCACTCTGCTGTACTTTGTATGTCTCCTGTGGTGAGCCGGGGTGCATGATATGCAGCACTTTCTTATCTCGGCAGATTTACATTGACTGATTGCGTTTATCTCAATGCGAAAGAAAGGCTGCAACAGATGTCGTAGCGGAGAACTCCCGACTAATTTCGGCCGCGTAGGCTCTTTCACCTGCACCTAAAGCACGATAGACGAGAGCGTTCTCGCATTCCGCTCCTGCCAAAGTTCTACCGCTGTCGAGAATCCAACCTGCGACACCTCGTGATCAGCAGAAGAACGCTAAGGTTACTGAGCCACCGGGGCAGGTTTTAACTTTGTGAATCATTTCGTGGCTGGACCAGATAACGTCAGCGCCGGTTTGAATTAAAACAAACAAGAAACAAAGAACACCGGGTGCCACACAACCGTAATAGGACGAGCCTGTGTTCGAGTGCTCGCTCGTAGGTCAGCCATAGGTCAAAGAAAATAATAAATTTAGGGCTATTGTAAACAGCATGCGCCTCAGCTAATCGTCCATAAATTTACAATCAGAAAACGTGTCAGACACAGCAATTATTTCCCGACTTATAAAAAAATATTAACAAAGAAGCTTGACAAGTTTAGGACCGCGCAACGAGCGATGTAATGACAAATTTTAGGCGTATAGTTAAGAAACCTGAATACAGTGGTGTGGATGAGAGAGTAAACGTTGCTAGCCGATATGTTAGTTGACAATTATGAGTAAAAAATGAAGCTCGGCAGGCCATGTTGTGCGTAGGGCTGATAACCTGTGGTCTATTAATGAGTGCCATGAGAAAGAAAGTGCAGTCGAGTACGGCAGAGAATTAGGTGGTGTGATGAAATGAGAAAATTTGCAGGTAAGATGCTGTCAGCTGTTAGAATACAGGAATGTTGGAGATCACTGTGCGGGGCCTTCTCCTGACGTGGACCTAAATAGGCTGGAATGATGATTACACCTTATAATGACTTGGAGTTCTCACTTTTTGCTAAACAGAAATCTAGCAGGTTCAATTACTTTTCGTCAAGACCGAAGGGAGGGCGAGATCATAAGTGCAGTCCACAAGTTGTGCTGAGCGCCGGCTGACTGCTTCGCAGTGCTGTGAGAAGTGGTGTGGCGAGATAACACGCCTTGAAAGAACGTTGGTGGTGACGAAAGTTGTAAATGCGACTGTTAGTGCTTAAGCATGTCCTAAATGTAGAGTCAAACAAATAAACTCGGGACATCCCGGTTCGCGGGTGCCGCTGTGCGATGACGTGTTAGACGTACGTGTTCCTCTTCGCCATTACGATTTCTGCTGTATACACAGACCCATATAACAGCGCCACCACATGACATTAAATAGTCACTCATCATTGCACCATTTCAGCTGGGCTAATACTCCAGTAGGCTATACGTGTATAGAAATTGGGACAAGGTCATCGATGACGAAAATTTCTTTACAGGTCGGAACGTTGGCTGAACACTCAGCTTGTCGCTTGCGATGAAACCTCGGAGGCGCTGAATTTTCGTGTGGGAAGTGTGGCGCAGGCTATACGGTCTCGAACATGCTGCATGGCTTTCAGCCGTGTACATGGCTGAAAGTGATTAGGAGCGGTGGGCTCGTAGATGCTGTTCTGGGCTACGTGTCCACGATGCTACAGCGTCTGGACACATGGGCAACGTAATGCCATGACCAAATTGCAGACGGGGCCGGAATATTGTAACGATTCTGTTCCAATTCCGTTCCTTCTTGGGCATCGTCAGTCCTCAGAGTGCTGTTCTGCCCGTGTTATCACTCGGGTCGGCCAGTCAAGACCGGTGGATGATAAGGCATAGAAACGAGTTACAGGAATTATTGCATTTACTGGCCCAGGCTTTGGTGAAACACATGTGTGAGCGACGTCGAAGTGCACATGACTTCATGCTGTCAAAACCGGACACCGTTTATACCGGGCCGGTTTCTATTGTAGCAAGCCCCCGACGTGAACTTCGTTCAAACCTGTCGGGATATATCTATACTATACCCGGGCCTTTGGTCCACTTGGTCCTCTGGAGCCAGTAGCTACTTTCTGTTGATTTGTAATCTGACAGAGTGGAAATTGCTGCGGTTCCCGAAACATCGACAATATATTTGGTCACATTTAAATTGCGCGTAACGGCGTTCCAAAAGCCGCAGTCGTAGATCATCTGACATGCCAATACGAAAGGGGGCGTGGTTAATCTCGGCATTCGACATGCTATGACAGCTCTCTACCATTTACGAACCAACCGTTTCGAGGAACGAGTGAACCGAACACATGTCGAAGTTCTTTCGGCGTGCCTTGATGTAGTGTTTGGTACACGGCGTAAGGATAAATTAGGGGTTTACACTCGCCGCCAAGTGCAAGAAAAATAAAGAAGAGCCATGCCCGCGACGACACAGATGGCGACAATGTAATGTTCACGCACTGATATGCACTGGCGCAGCAAAAACACAGGTAAAACAGCTCCAAATGTTACCGAAAGCCGAAACCGCTGCTTCGATGCGTTCGCCGCGTTGCCTCGGAGATCCCAATGGCGCACCACAAAATCCCAGCGCACACGAGCGAAACGTGCGCCATCTCGGAGGCCACGGTATACGCCGCTGCGTGATACAGGCGCCGCCGACATCGGCGACAGCGGGGGCGCTGCAGCTTGGCGTCCGCTAAGTGGGCAGCGGCGAGCCCTATTGTCCGCCGTTGCGAGTGTCAACACCTTAATTGTCCTTGCATCCTGGTCTGTTCGTTCAAACCAGTATTTTAGCGAAGCAGTCATTCCACGAATCAACGAAAAACGGTTCGTTCTGTCTTTGCACACACAGGGTATGGCGAACGAGTATGCGACGCCTCATTGGATTCTGGTAACCGTTGCGAAGTGGCAAGGACGAAGCTTGCCGGAAGTAACGTGTACGGGGGCCTTGACATTCTCTGTATTAGCGTGAGTGTAATGAACGCCCGGCACCTACGCTAATACCTGGGTTTCGGCAAATATCTCGTTATCAGCGTCGCCCACGATGACGACACGGAACGGTTGACGGTTAGTATAGCCGTCACCATTGTATTAAAGACTGGCCTGCAGTAAGCGCATTCCGCTACTTTTCACCGCACCTGTCCCGACCGCAGCTGTACTTTTGAAAAGCGTTGACTTGAACTCCGAAATGCGGTCATCGACTATACAGCAGACTAAGCCGCTAACGACGAAGCCGAGGAGCCTACGTGAAACGTTGGCAGAAAGCACACATGTGCTGCTTCAGAGGGTAGCATTTGAGAGACAGTAATATTCGTGTTACCAACATTTGACTCCGCTACAGTGCTTTACATGCAAACCCGTAAAAAAAGCATGGTTTGAGAACACTCGTAATGCATATTTTAATATGGTATTGAAGTTTTGTCCCTTCCTTTATACATCTGTCTTCCTTGATCGTGCTATACATACATAGATAACGTGTAATATATGTTCCAGGAGGTGGCCGCGATCTTAAATAGGGACCGTGAGACAGTGGGTCAACCTGACATCGCCGCTTGCTTGTCTGGCAGTGTAAGACTCACCTGAATGCAATGCTTGACAACATCAGACATGTGAAGACGGAAGGCAGCGTTAAACACGTCATCCACATTTTCCGGTGTTACTTGCAATTCGCCCGTGTTCATGTACTTGAGTAGCACGGCAAATGTCGCTGCGGAAACGCCCGACAATTTGAGCTGGAAGCAAGAAGAAACAGCTTGCGTCGGTTTGTTGTCCTTGGAACTAACGCTCATACTCTGCTGTGCACGTCTTGCGCTTATCGGAAAGTTGTTATCACGCCGAAGGTTTGCTTCAAGAAACATGCAAGAACAAACTTTAGTTGTATAGGTCTGTATCCTCGAAGTCTACTGAAAATACGCTTAAAGGTGTTATCCGAAAAAAAAGGAGAAATGTTTGAAGACCAGGTTAAGCAAATGAAATTTGTCCAGTAATAACCTCTCATGGTGGTACCAACGCAACCAGCGATGAAACCACGGTCATATATCATCATGTTTAGTTTATGCGTAAACAATATGTACTCTGTTTCACCTGAATAGGTTTTGTGAAAGTTGTGTTGTAAACGTGTGAAAAAATAGAATTAAGGAAACTTGACCAGATTTGAAAGCAAGATATACTCAAGGATCCCACACATGGAGTGGAAGTGAGCGAAATGGGCCGGTAATGAGGGAGGTAAGCTTGTTACCTTATTTATGCCTACAGTGCAGTCACCATCCCCACTTTCTAATAATCTTGTTAAAAGCGTTTACGATGCGACCCCTGAAAAATGTTTATATGATTAAGGAGAATCAACTTTCACTATTAAAGTTGGCTATAATTAAATCCTGATTAGAGGGCGAGAATGGTTTCCTGTGTTTAGCGTTTTTCAATAAAAATGATTCACCAACTGCACTCATTTTTTCAGATGCATAAGGCAATTTCACGGACTTGATTTGGATTCAGCCGGGGTAGACCTACCAGAATACATTGCTGGAACAAAATAGATGTATTTTGTCGCAATTTGATAACGAAAATCTTCACGCTGCTCAAAGTTCCACGCTGCTCAAAGAAATTCGAAATTATTCGTGAAAATTGATTGAATTCGCTCTCAGGTATCGAAAGAATGGGTTTAAATGATGGGAAGCTTGAAAGGGTGTTCTGCAAGGAAGTATTTTGGGACTTCATTTTATTGCTTATGTAAATTGCCTAATACGTGCTTACCATAATGCTGAATACGTACTATGTGCTGATGGTACCAGAATATTTGTTTCGGCCAAAGACATATCTATGATACCATAACCGAGTACCAAAAAATAATATACCAACTCCTTTATAATCTGAGAGACTGGTCCCTTTTTGACCAACTCGAGGTAAAGACAAAAGCAAATAACAGCGAAATGAAGATTGTTTTTAGTATTAAAATATTGTAATACTTAGAAATCTGATTTAGAATGACCACATAGACAAGTGTTGTACACGAGTTATCAAGAGTCGTTGGTATGGCACACCGGTGTAATACAATTTCATTTAATTTATTTCTGAAAGTGCCTAGGAACTGCTCTAAGCCTTAGTATTGGTGCATTTGTGTTACAAAATGTTACCATTTGAATAAAACTTCGTATTTATAGCTGTTTTATTCCTACCTTTCTTACGGGTGTGACAATTTTCAAAAATTGCTAAAATTGCACCATCCTGTAAAAGATGTTCGACGTTACTCTTCAATCTTCCATATGCTAGTGATTTGTTTTTTAAAGTTAGGAATTGTAACTGTATTTAAACTTTACGAGTATAACTTAGGTGTTGCCATTAGACGTGAAACCAAAGAGAATTGTCATTTTAATATAATATCTGACTTAGGTCGCAACACTCACTTACATGGTATTCGGAACAAACAAGCATGAAAGTACCTTTTACTAAAAGAAATTATTCTAAAGGAAAATAATCATACATTTTGCTGACTTTACTGAATAAGTATGCTAAACTAGTCATGAAAATTATGTCATGTGTCGCGGTACCACGTGAAGGTTCTTACGTTAGAAAACAGAGCTCTTCGGTCTGTAGCGGACGATGATTATCGCGCACATACGGAAGAATTGTTTGGTCGTTTTAATGTCACATCAGCACACAAACTTTGTGACTAGAAGTTAGCTGTGAAGTACAAATGGTCTGTGTATCAATCAGTATGCTCTTATAAACCTCGCTGATCTAAGAGGCAATGTTCCTTACTATTCATTTCGTAACCTAGACGTCTGGACCATCTCCTTTTGCCGAACTGAATAGGGACGGCAGATGTTACGGTATAGTTTGGTTCACTTGCTCAAAACATTGCGAAGTGGTATAGAACACTACTGAAATCACTTAGCATGCGAGATTTTAAAAGTAAATTTTTACAGTATTTTTTTTTTTTCACCATAAAAAGAGAGTTCAAAGCTATTGCTATACTTAGTTTAGAGAAAGACAAATGGGCTGAAATACTTACACAAGTTTGTGCCTTGTAAATTTTATTATAAACACTAAGTTTTTTAACGTTCTATTTAGCTGTGAATTCAGACATATGCGTTTTTTCCTTTTATTCCATCTATGTAATACGCTTGTATGCTTCTACTGTATGCCTTGTACATGGGACCTGGGCTTTCCTCAAGCGAATTGTTTCGCTTTTTGCCCAAGCTTTCTCACTCCACTATGTGAATAAACTGAATGGAATTGAATTGAATAATGCACTGCAACAGATATGTTAAAAGCATAACTTACCCATTTCGCACTTCTTTGTCATATTGCCGTGCCTTTTCTATATTTGTTTCGTATGCTTTCATTGACTGTGCGATGTTGTAAATTGTGCTTGGGCAACCTTCCTTCTGATTTATCTTTGACCTTTGCAGCAAAAGCTGTTGGTGCAAATTGTGTTCCTCAGAACTTTCATTTACAATGATGGAGGACGTAGTTCATTTGTAATGCTGACTGCCTTGTACAATGGGGGTTGTGATCTTCAGTCAAGCTGCTTTCTCAAGAGCAGCTTTTATCCACAGCCTCCACAATCAGACTATGACTGTCGACTCATGCACACATGCAGTCTGACCTGTTTTCTTTTTCTAAGTGGTGCGAGGATAATAACCTCACCTTGAATGCTGCTGAGATGCAAGTCCTGACTTCCACACGCAGAATAACAAGCACTTTTTCTTATTATGTAGCTTCTGTACCATTGTGTAAGGTCTGTGAGATGGATCTCGGTGTACTTTGTGGTACAACTTTACACTTTTCAGCTCACACTAAACGCGTTGCAATGCGGCGTATGCGCTCTCTTGGCTCTGTTTGCAGACAATCGAGGGAATTCAATTCTCCTACACCGTTCCACAAGTTGTACACAACTATCTGTCTTCCTCAACTCGAATAAGCGTCGGTCTTCTGGAATGGCATTTCTAGATCCAACAGTGACATTATACATCGGGCACGAAGCAGCCGCGCACGGTCAGCAAAGTCGGGGATTTCTTTAGAAGGGTTTAGCGATAGGGCAGATAGAAGAACACAACATATTGGGATGACATGGCGCGAGGAAGGCCAGCCACTCGTAATTCACCAGGCACAAATGCAGTGAGTATCGGGCGGTGGCTTCATCGAAGCTCTCGCCACCATGGCATCGCACCTTGTGCTTGTTCCGGTTCTCCAGCTTCTCAAGGGTTTTCCTGAAGAACTGACTGTGCTTGGTGAGCAACGGGCGGTCGACGTGGAACGCTTGGCCCTCGACGAACACCACCAGACTGTTCCGCCCGCCGCCGCCGCCGCTGGACAGCGACGACGCCATGGCGGCGGCCGCGCGCCCGCTGCGACGAATTGATTATTAGTTCGCGTGCTTTCCTGCTTACAGTGAAGGCGGGACGGTTGCGCGGCGGCTGGTAAATGTTCTATCGCGATAGTAATTGTTCCCACACCCAAGGCGCGTTCGCGCTGTCATGCTGTGTCGACGATGCCCGGTCCATGCCTGGAAGGTTAGGCGGTGCGTTTGGTTGCAAAAACGACGAAGCCAGGGGCAAATATAGCGAATCTCTCCTCTGCCGCGTTCTGGCTTCTGCTGCTGACTCGAGTGCTGTTGACCAGGTGCCCGCATGCTGCAGCATGGTGCACTGGTCTAAACGGGAAAGACAGCGAACGTCGAGCCATCGAGTCGTTTCACTGAGCGCAGAGGACTGCTTTCCGTCGGCCTCATCTCGTGCACCGTATAGAGGCCATCGCGCCAGCGTTTTGATTACGCCTGCTGGAACCTGCCAGAGGACGCGCTGCTGTCTCGCGTGCGTCGACATGTTGTCACCGCTTATTGTAGAACACCGTCCGAATAGCCTGCCGAGCAGCAAAGTTCCATTACACCGCCATTGTCCCACCATGGTACGCAACAATCGACCAGTGACCCCAAATTAGATAGATGAACGAACATGATATTTAACACAGCTTTAGGGGAGAACTGACCTCGCCCACGCTGTTATGTGCTGCTAGGCAGCTTAATTTTGCCCTGCCGCATAAGCTTTGCCGTAGCGCGGTGCTTTCGAATGGTCGCAATGTCGCCGTGTAATGCCGTATCGTACCAGTGAAGGATGCTCACGCGCGGAAATGGCGCTGCGGTAGCTTGTAACCTTGCTCTGTGATCAAACGTCACCGTCTGGCTTAGACACGCCATGCTAACTAGCCAGCGAAAACTTGACGCATAGCCGCCGGCCGTGGTAGCTTAATTATTAACCCTTTGAAGGTCAAATTTTTGAGCTAATACCCTGCCCCTGTGACCATTTTTTATTACGGTTTCTAATAGCAGGAAATGATTGAAAACTCACGAATACAGCAAAAACCTATTGCAAGCAATATTTTGTCTCAAGAACGCTTTACTCACACTAACAGTATACACACGAATACGTTATGCAGGCACGTCATGCGGGCGACATTGGTGCAGCTCGCACCTGCGGGAAGTTATCTTTTTGTCCGCTTTCTTCTCGCTCGTTATTTATACACTTCAATTAAGCTCCCCTGTGGTTTTTCTGGCTTCAGTGTCACTTGTGACTAAATAGAAATCGAGCTCCGGTCCCGTTGTTCTTCTCTGCATAGCGAGAGCCTTGAACTTGGAAGCCGTAAGGCAGAGTATATAGGAGGATTTATTGGCCAGTTGCCCGCTCCTAAGCTTGCGTACAATGCGTGGGGTCTGCGGTTAAAAGGGTCATCCGCCGCCTTGGCCTTGAGCGGCCAACTGGGCGCCTCACGAGGCACCCGGATCAAGGCCCTCGTTTCAACTTATTGTTCTCGCTTAACGCATTTCAGTACTTGATAGATAAAGCACCGCACAAATGAGTTCACATTGATTAGTGGTCAAGGCGAACTAGTTTCATGGTTATGTTTTTCGGTGTTTATGAACTACATGCAGTAGTGATAATCCATTTCATTAGCCAGCGCATTAATAGTGAAGGGCATGAGCAAACGTGCAATGGTTACTAATTACCGAATGATTCTCCTAAAATGCAATAAATAATGCTCAAATTATAAAGCTTTGTTTTATGAGACAGGAAGTCAGCAGTATGAGTGGTAGCAACCGGTTCTAGCTGATATTCCAGTTAGGATTATGAGAAAAGAAGGGGTGTTGGGAAGGTCATGCAATGCGTTAATTGTGGAGGTCAATGATATAGATACAGAATGGAAGGGAAACGGAGTCGGTGACGGCAGAGGATTCGGCTTAGTACAGTGGCATATATACCATGCTCGCGTCCGCCGACGCAGAACAGCCGACGCAAAACAGGGGGTAAAATTAGAGGTCGCTGGTATAGGCATTTGTTCTACAGTATATGTAATGATGGAGACACATTGAAATTGGAGGATTCAAGCGGAAAACATTTCTAACTAATTAACTCAGGGCACACGTTGTTTCGGAGCTGGTTAGTGCGCAAAGCACGCTACTCAGCTGGTATTGGAAGACTAGCATCAGTTTTAAGATTTCGCCCCCAAAATATATGTCACGAGTACATTGGTGCTCCATGTCGTATTGCTCTGCATTGCGCTAAGAAGAATCAGCGAGAAATAGGTGCAAGTAGGGCAGGGCATTTCTTGACAGCTTCCTTGAGCGATACAGTATTGTGAACGGCGAGTCTTGTGCAGCAGTTGCAATATGTACTCCGCAGAAATTATTATGACGAGTAATCAGTGAATATGTTTACAAACTCGCGTAATAAGTGCTTATCGCATAGTTACCTATTCCCAGCCGTAAATATTGTGTTGCTAAAAAGGGAATGCGTAATCGACAAAACAGGCTCTTGAATTAAACGAATTGTATGCTGTTAGGCTAATTAAGAAATTGTCAGTTTCGTCACAAGACGAAGCATTGAAAACAATAGCAAGCTAGGCTGAAGGCGTCTCGGAAAGCTGTCGTGACACGAGCCAGTGGCGTTGCGGGCTTCGCACCTCCATGGTGTGACCGAAGGAAAACCACCGGCGTGCGCGCGAAGGATTCCTACTGTTCGTTCCTCTCGGACCAGAGTATTCAACACGGCGGGGCGTGTGGGCCCGCAACGCTCACGCCGGCAGTGGAATCCGCTCCGGTAGAGCAGCGCGATGGTGCGTCCACTTGGCTTCATCGCTTTTGCAGCCAAATGCACTGCGCGTCTGTGCAGCGACCAGCGTACCTGACATTAACATGCACTGATGATGATGATGATATTTGGTGTTTTGTGGCGCAAGGGCCAAATGTGGCCAAAGAGCGCCAAGACAATGAATGGTATGTTTGCGATGATCGGTGAGTTCCGATGATAGGATGCTATGTGGCTGTAAAGGGGCCTAAGAACAAATCGCGGTATATAAGCGTAAAACATACATCGAATAGGATTATGGTAGTGACGTGTGGAGTGATCTGTGGGTCGTGAATGTATGAAAAGTGGTCATGGTGTTAAAATTAAGGATATAAAAGTAGCACGATGCCTACCGAAGGCCTTTGTGGACAAAGACCATGAGGCATGTGCTTATTTAATAAGATACTGCAGCACCGGCCTCTGCAGAGAGGCCGTGCTACACGTCACCTGGATAGATAACACGGAAATTATATATGCCCTTTAAAAACACTGGCCACGCATGCGCGTCGATACCGTGACAGGGCCAACGACGATGGCGCGAACGCACCTCGAGCGCCCTTATAGCAATGAAAGCAAGACTCGTTTCACTACTGGCTACGAGTACCGCCTTTAGTTGGAGACGGTAACGCGACGTGCAGTCTCCAGAGTTAGCACAAGTCCATTCCTCTTTTGCGGCAACTGAGACCAAGTGAAGGCGTCGTATGGCGTCGGTAGCGCCTTCTCCTCCGCAAACTAAGAGCTGTAAACAGTCTATACGTATATCGCATTTGTTGCAACGTTCGAGTGTCTCGTGTCGTACCAGCAATTTACTTTTCGGAAGAGCGTGCGGTTAGCGCGGTCAGTGCGGCTGATGGGAGAGATTTAGGTTTACCGTGACACGATCACGTGACGGGGCGGAATCAGTTTTATCACGTGACGCACCCACCTAGCTCTTGCGTTCCTCCATGGCACCAAGTTGGACTAGGTTAGGTTGCGGCGTGGTGGCGAATGGGCGAGTGAAAACTGCAACAAGCTTTCGTTCATACGCCAGAGGTGACGGGACAACCGCACAATGGTTATGTGGCCGGGTTGTCGAAGTATATGGCTGGATAATGCGATAAAGACACCTGACCATGTGGGCGAGCACCATGTTTTCCATTTGCGCCGCACGCAAGAAGAGGAAAAAGTCGCGCTAGTTTTCGGCTGTCACGTAACCGTAACCATAGGCCATATAGGAATTAGGCCAACACAATGAATACGCTCAAAGCATTGGCGTTGCGTTAGTAAGCTGGACCGTTGGGGACATGCAATTTAACCGCGCCTAAAAGCTCTGCACGTAGCTTGTTTTCTCGCGAGGCTTCAGCGCACAAGCTTAACAACTTGTAACCTGTCGGAGACCACTCGTAATCCGTCAACTACACTCATGTTCCGAAAGCTAACACAAGCTCCGAACAGCGACAAGCGCCACGATTTTGTGGAAGTGCGCGCTTACACGCTCAGCTTTGTTATAAAGCTTGCCATGCTTCGTTAGAGAGACGAGCATGCACACGGAAGCGCAACCGCGAGTAGCGAGTCTCGGGACCGCATGCGCCGCGGCGTCTCGCGGTCGCGACAGCGGGAAGCTCACCTTGTGGCGTCTAGGACCTTTGGTGCTAGATTGGGTCCGGCTGGGGCCAGGCCATCTTGGCACCGAAGCTTCCAAACCACCACGCGCTGCGCAGCGGATCCGGCTAGGGCGGCACGCGGCAATGGCGCGCACTGCACTTTGTCGTCTGCGGACGGTTACCGCTGATCACCATTGTCATGCCGCTGTGCACAGTGAGAGAAGACAGTCTCACTCAGAAACGACCATGGCATGAACGAAGGAACAGTTGAAAGATAGAATGAAATTGAATGAATGTTTTTATTCACCCCACTCAGTAGGGAATGGATTCGATTCAAAAAGCTACAAAATCAGTTTGCGGACATCTGGGGTCTACGAAGGGCAAAGCGGAACAGCGCGAAATGCATTGCCCCGTTTGTTTCAGCTTCCACGTGGCTTGTTATTTTCATACGCACGCTAAAACTTCGCTCACTTGACTCTAAATATATGTCGTGCTTCTTCGGGGCTCTTTTCTGCATTGAATCTCACTTTTGCATTTCGCCTTCATCGAAATGCGCGAGAATGAATGTCCGGTGTTCTGTGACTGCGAATGAAAAAGCATAAATTATGTTTTGGAAGGATTGATTTTTAGAGAGTTTAAACTGCACCATGATAAATTATTATTCGGATCAATGGTTAACTTTTCAGTCAGAGAAGTATTCGACCAATCGGTTGCAAGTACAGTGGTGCCATCAGAGTAAAGGAAGGCTTCAGTTTCTGAAAGACAACTAGGTAGGTTGTTTATGTAGAGCAGGAATAGCAGGAATATTGACGCCTGCGGTACTCATTTATGTGTTATACTTAAATTCGAAAGTGAGGAACTAACATATACACCTTCTTGTCTATCAGTCCGGTAACCTTAATAAGCACCAGTGCAGGCCCATTGACGCCTACTGCACGTAGTTCGGCGATCAATATTACGTGGTCTACGGTGTCAAATGCTTTAGACAGATCGGTGAAGACTGATTCCGCGTTGCAGGCGTCATCTATACATACCTTGTGCATACCATTGCACATACCTCTTGTTGTGCTTCATTTATTCTCAGCATAACGTCGCGACTGCACAGTAACAAAAGAAAAATAGCGCAGTAACGATAACCATCTACTTAGGCTACTACTACACCTGCTAAAAATAAGCACCTGCACGGTTACAGAATTAGAAAACACGCGATATTTCTCAGTTGCACTTAGCGTGATAGAAATAGGATGCTTCACTGGCTGCAAAGCATAAATATAATGCGCGGACTTCAATACGAGTCACGTGCACAAATACACAAGCAAAGACCATCTGGTTTCTGAACCAAAGTAGGTGAAGAAGGAAGCCACGTGCTGTTGAACATTTTCAATGCCCCTCTCCAACGTATATAGTGGGTATGAGCCACATTTTCGGTGGAAAACGACGCCACCTAGGGATAATTCCCACGCGCTAGTACAAAGAAAGGTTGGACGAAAGGGAAATTTATCGTCCACCCGTAAGTAGCGTGGCGGTACAAATGAAACCCGTACGGGTTTCTCAGAAAGAAAGCTTTTCGCAATTGAAGAAAAATTCGTCCTGGTCCGGGGATCGAACCCGGGACCAATGCCTTTGCGGGGTGGTCGCTGTACCATTTGAGTTAGCCAGGAGGACAGTGTATTGCAGCGTGAGGGTCAATGAAACGACAACTCGAAGCACTGGGGCACTGAATACGGCAAATCAGTTATGCGGAAGCCCGCAAGGCGGATGAAGGCTTATGGAAGGAAAAGTTATCATCCACCTGTATGTAGCCGGAAGCTACATTTTCAGAAAGATGGAAGCGCTGCAAAGAGCTGCATGATGGCAAAACTTTGCTTATTTCTACTGGCACAGGAGGGTTGTTGCAGATGTATAGAGTCTTGCGAGTTAGTGGCACTTGCCCACTCTGGGAGAATTACCATAGTACGAAAAAAAAAAAAAGAAAACTACAAAGGAAAACAAAAAGAAAAGAAAATGCAAAAGAAATTAAAGAAATGTTCAGAATAGGTGAGAAATTAAAGGGATTGGAGAGTATGTGTTTAGAAAACTACAGAAATAAATTTAAAAAAGCCCTGCTAAAATTAAACCAATTTAGCTCAATTTAGTGGAAAGAAAAAGTAGACATTGGGGCAGAAACTCCCCAGTGGGGAATTGTCATATAGTGCGTAGTATTATTTGGAATTATTACTTATGAAGCTTGTACTCTTATCTTTGTAACCAAGGCTGCCGTATTCTAAGAGGTAAGCAACGCCAACGAATACCACGCGCACTATGACGATCTCCCGAGTAATCTTGTTTTTACCACCAGTCTTGTAAATGAATGAAATGTTGTTGTACAGCTTTTTCTCGCATGATTTTCCCGCGGACATGCACGCCTGCGTTCCAACGCGTCTTCTTCAGAGGATGCCGTCTGTTACTGCAGACGCAATTTTCTCGTTTTCCGCGTGTACCTTGCCCGCGCAAGCTCTCGCCTGCGTGTGTAAAATATGGAGGGACCTGCTCTTGAGCGGCTTGTTGACGATATATACGATATATATACTAAGTGGAACTCCGGAGAAGTCCTAACGTCGTGGAAACACGCGGCCGTTGGGGCCATTCCGAGGCAGGGAAAGTCAGCTGGCATTCTCGCGAACCTGCGACCTCACCGCGACGCTATGTAAGCTGCTGGAGCGAATCGTGGCGACGCGCCTCAGCTGGTGGCTTGAGCGTTTCGGGTGGTGTCACCCAGCCCAGATTGGATTTCGACCTCAACTAGCCACCGAAGACGGCTTAGAATACCTTTCCACTGCGGTACTAATTGGTAGTCGCTCCCACCGCGTGCGGACTCTGCTTGCAATGGACGTACATCGAGGTTGTGACAATGTGAGCCATGAGCTTATACTTGAGATCTTGCAGTGGATTCACTTGCCTTGTCGTTCTCGCGTATTCATACAATTGTTTCTTTGTGAGCGCTCCTGTTCCGTCCGTCTTTTCGGAAAGAACTATGGACTGTTTACGACGAAGCGTGGAGTGCCGCAGGGATCCGTTCTTGCGCCGATATTCTTTAATGCTGCACTACTACTGATGGCGGACGTACGATTCTTAATGTACGCTGTGTCACTGCACAGTTTCTTAGGGCATGACATACTCACCGAATTTTCGTGAGTATGTCCATTCTTAATGCACGCTGTGTCACTGCGCAGTTTCTTAGGGTATGGCATACTCACGGAATTTTCGTATTCAATGTAATACAAGCAATCAACTCGCGGAGAAATTGTTTTCTGGCCTATGATGCGACGCAGGTTCCCCGATGTTGAGTGTGCCGGCTGCGTGTCGAGAAAATTCTAATAGTTTGGGTAATAGAGTTGCCTGCAATAATTGCTAGAGGTAACTCTAGTGCTGCAATTGTTCAGTCACCATGGGAATGATGGCTAGTACACGGATTTGTATAAGTTTTGTGTTTGTGGCCTCAGACATTCTCGTGGCTTCGTTTATTAGGAGTTATGTGGCTTTATTGTCCTAAATTACATTTCAAAGCAATCTATACTTGTACAAATGCAGACGACCCCATGAACACGCATAATCGCTACCAATTGCAGCGGTTCAGCCTCTCGAGGTGGCCATATCAAAACGCGCCAGGCGTCTCAACACGCGAGAAATTCTTACGGGTGTTCTCTGTCGATGCATGCGTCCGTGGCGCTGTGGTTTCAATATCGGGCTCCTGTACTGGACGTCCTGCTGTGTTCGAATCCTGCCGTCGGACAATTTTAATGGTGTTTATTTACAATGCAGTACGTTGTTCAAAACGACGAGTTTACAAAGTCACGAAGCCGTTTGAAGACCGAAGGAGGAAATTTAGGCAAACCGCAATTCGCACGTTGGCTGAACCACACCGCTTGCAGCTCCCGTATAGACACCAGAGCCAGGTCTATAGTAACTGTTGCACGAAACGCTATGGCCCTGGGCGGATGTGTGTCGGCACCTAGCGGCTTTCTGACAACGTATTGCGTCACATGTTCGTGCGTCCACATGTAAGTGGTGGTAAGCGTACATAAGTTTGTGTATGAGCCTAAATGGGGCTAGGGTTTTTTTCTTTTTTTTTGGGGGGGGGGGGGCACGAAACCGGAAGGACGAACGGAACGGAGCAGAAAATTACCCCGGGCACCTAGCCAAAGAACGCATTAATATTAAGGTCAGAATTTAGAGCTTAAATCGCATTGACCTTACAATAAAATTCGGCATGGCAGCGCACATCGGTCTCTGTACAAAAAGCCGAGGCACACAAGGACAGCCGATTAGTACCAGTTATATCTACCCCGAGAAAAAGTGGTGTTTATAATGTCATGATCACGAATCGTTGACAAGAAATAAAATACAATGTTGTGTGATCTCAATTTCGTATTTTTAAATACGTAAGCATTTCTATACCTGCCCTTCGAGGAAACCCGTCCGTCCGTCCGTCCGTCCGTCCGTCCGTCACATAAGACGATAGCTTTCAAGATAGGGCCCCAGCAGTGAACGAATTCACCTTCGGGCTGCCTCTCGCTTTAACGCGAACTCAATTAAGCGGCGTCCCCGTCGCAGATCGCTTTCACGATAGTTCTCGCTGAAGTAAACGGCGCACACGAAGCTATGAGCATTCGCCGCACTCTGTCCCCATCGCTTTCAAGATAGGGCCCCAGCAGTGAACGAATTCACCTTCGGGCTGCCTCTCGCTTCAACGCGAACTCAATTAAGCGGCGTCACCGTCGCAGATCGCTTTCACGATAGTTCTCGCTGAAGTAAACGGCGCACACGAAGCTATGAGCACTCGCCGCACTCTGTCCCCATCGCTTTCAAGATAGGGCCCCAGCAGTGAACGAATTCACCTTCGGGCTGCCTCTCGCTTCAACGCGAACTCAATTAAGCGGCGTCCCCGTCGCAGATCGCTTTCACGATAGTTCTCGCTGAAGTAAACGGCGCACACGAAGCTATGAGCACTCGCCGCACTCTGTCCCCATCGCTTTCAAGATAGGGCCCCAGCAGTGAACGAATTCACCTTCGGGCTGCCTCTCGCTTTAACGCGAACTCAATTAAGCGGCGTCCCCGTCGCAGATCGCTTTCACGATAGTTCTCGCTGAAGTAAACGGCGCACACGAAGCTATGAGCACTCGCCGCACTCTGTCCCCATCGCTTTCAAGATAGGGCCCCAGCAGTGAACGAATTCACCTTCGGGCTGCCTCTCGCTTCAACGCGAACTCAATTAAGCGGCGTCACCGTCGCAGATCGCTTTCACGATAGTTCTCGCTGAAGTAAACGGCGCACACGAAGCTATGAGCACTCGCCGCACTCTGTCCCCATCGCTTTCAAGATAGGGCCCCAGCAGTGAACGAATTCACCTTCGGGCTGCCTCTCGCTTCAACGCGAACTCAATTAAGCGGCGTCACCGTCGCAGATCGCTTTCACGATAGTTCTCGCTGAAGTAAACGGCGCACACGAAGCTATGAGCACTCGCCGCACTCTGTCCCCATCGCTTTCAAGATAGGGCCCCAGCAGTGAACGAATTCACCTTCGGGCTGCCTCTCGCTTCAACGCGAACTCAATTAAGCGGCGTCACCGTCGCAGATCGCTTTCACGATAGTTCTCGCTGAAGTAAACGGCGCACACGAAGCTATGAGCACTCGCCGCACTCTGTCCCCATCGCTTTCAAGATAGGGCCCCAGCAGTGAACGAATTCACCTTCGGGCTGCCTCTCGCTTCAACGCGAACTCAATTAAGCGGCGTCACCGTCGCAGATCGCTTTCACGATAGTTCTCGCTGAAGTAAACGGCGCACACGAAGCTATGAGCACTCGCCGCACTCTGTCCCCATCGCTTTCAAGATAGGGCCCCAGCAGTGAACGAATTCACCTTCGGGCTGCCTCTCGCTTCAACGCGAACTCAATTAAGCGGCGTCACCGTCGCAGATCGCTTTCACGATAGTTCTCGCTGAAGTAAACGGCGCACACGAAGCTATGAGCACTCGCCGCACTCTGTCCCCATCGCTTTCAAGATAGGGCCCCAGCAGTGAACGAATTCACCTTCGGGCTGCCTCTCGCTTCAACGCGAACTCAATTAAGCGGCGTCACCGTCGCAGATCGCTTTCACGATAGTTCTCGCTGAAGTAAACGGCGCACACGAAGCTATGAGCACTCGCCGCACTCTGTCCCCATCGCTTTCAAGATAGGGCCCCAGCAGTGAACGAATTCACCTTCGGGCTGCCTCTCGCTTCAACGCGAACTCAATTAAGCGGCGTCACCGTCGCAGATCGCTTTCACGATAGTTCTCGCTGAAGTAAACGGCGCACACGAAGCTATGAGCACTCGCCGCACTCTGTCCCCATCGCTTTCAAGATAGGGCCCCAGCAGTGAACGAATTCACCTTCGGGCTGCCTCTCGCTTCAACGCGAACTCAATTAAGCGGCGTCACCGTCGCAGATCGCTTTCACGATAGTTCTCGCTGAAGTAAACGGCGCACACGAAGCTATGAGCACTCGCCGCACTCTGTCCCCATCGCTTTCAAGATAGGGCCCCAGCAGTGAACGAATTCACCTTCGGGCTGCCTCTCGCTTCAACGCGAACTCAATTAAGCGGCGTCACCGTCGCAGATCGCTTTCACGATAGTTCTCGCTGAAGTAAACGGCGCACACGAAGCTATGAGCACTCGCCGCACTCTGTCCCCATCGCTTTCAAGATAGGGCCCCAGCAGTGAACGAATTCACCTTCGGGCTGCCTCTCGCTTCAACGCGAACTCAATTAAGCGGCGTCACCGTCGCAGATCGCTTTCACGATAGTTCTCGCTGAAGTAAACGGCGCACACGAAGCTATGAGCACTCGCCGCACTCTGTCCCCATCGCTTTCAAGATAGGGCCCCAGCAGTGAACGAATTCACCTTCGGGCTGCCTCTCGCTTCAACGCGAACTCAATTAAGCGGCGTCACCGTCGCAGATCGCTTTCACGATAGTTCTCGCTGAAGTAAACGGCGCACACGAAGCTATGAGCACTTCGCCGCACTCTGTCCCCATCGCTTTCAAGATAGGGCCCCAGCAGTGAACGAATTCACCTTCGGGCTGCCTCTCGCTTCAACGCGAACTCAATTAAGCGGCGTCACCGTCGCAGATCGCTTTCACGATAGTTCTCGCTGAAGTAAACGGCGCACACGAAGCTATGAGCACTCGCCGCACTCTGTCCCCATCGCTTTCAAGATAGGGCCCCAGCAGTGAACGAATTCACCTTCGGGCTGCCTCTCGCTTCAACGCGAACTCAATTAAGCGGCGTCACCGTCGCAGATCGCTTTCACGATAGTTCTCGCTGAAGTAAACGGCGCACACGAAGCTATGAGCACTCGCCGCACTCTGTCCCCATCGCTTTCAAGATAGGGCCCCAGCAGTGAACGAATTCACCTTCGGGCTGCCTCTCGCTTCAACGCGAACTCAATTAAGCGGCGTCACCGTCGCAGATCGCTTTCACGATAGTTCTCGCTGAAGTAAACGGCGCACACGAAGCTATGAGCACTCGCCGCACTCTGTCCCCATCGCTTTCAAGATAGGGCCCCAGCAGTGAACGAATTCACCTTCGGGCTGCCTCTCGCTTCAACGCGAACTCAATTAAGCGGCGTCACCGTCGCAGATCGCTTTCACGATAGTTCTCGCTGAAGTAAACGGCGCACACGAAGCTATGAGCACTCGCCGCACTCTGTCCCCATCGCTTTCAAGATAGGGCCCCAGCAGTGAACGAATTCACCTTCGGGCTGCCTCTCGCTTCAACGCGAACTCAATTAAGCGGCGTCACCGTCGCAGATCGCTTTCACGATAGTTCTCGCTGAAGTAAACGGCGCACACGAAGCTATGAGCACTCGCCGCACTCTGTCCCCATCGCTTTCAAGATAGGGCCCCAGCAGTGAACGAATTCACCTTCGGGCTGCCTCTCGCTTCAACGCGAACTCAATTAAGCGGCGTCACCGTCGCAGATCGCTTTCACGATAGTTCTCGCTGAAGTAAACGGCGCACACGAAGCTATGAGCACTCGCCGCACTCTGTCCCCATCGCTTTCAAGATAGGGCCCCAGCAGTGAACGAATTCACCTTCGGGCTGCCTCTCGCTTCAACGCGAACTCAATTAAGCGGCGTCACCGTCGCAGATCGCTTTCACGATAGTTCTCGCTGAAGTAAACGGCGCACACGAAGCTATGAGCACTCGCCGCACTCTGTCCCCATCGCTTTCAAGATAGGGCCCCAGCAGTGAACGAATTCACCTTCGGGCTGCCTCTCGCTTCAACGCGAACTCAATTAAGCGGCGTCACCGTCGCAGATCGCTTTCACGATAGTTCTCGCTGAAGTAAACGGCGCACACGAAGCTATGAGCACTCGCCGCACTCTGTCCCCATCGCTTTCAAGATAGGGCCCCAGCAGTGAACGAATTCACCTTCGGGCTGCCTCTCGCTTCAACGCGAACTCAATTAAGCGGCGTCACCGTCGCAGATCGCTTTCACGATAGTTCTCGCTGAAGTAAACGGCGCACACGAAGCTATGAGCACTCGCCGCACTCTGTCCCCATCGCTTTCAAGATAGGGCCCCAGCAGTGAACGAATTCACCTTCGGGCTGCCTCTCGCTTCAACGCGAACTCAATTAAGCGGCGTCACCGTCGCAGATCGCTTTCACGATAGTTCTCGCTGAAGTAAACGGCGCACACGAAGCTATGAGCACTTCGCCGCACTCTGTCCCCATCGCTTTCAAGATAGGTCCCCAGCAGTGAACGAATTCACCTTCGGGCTGCCTCTCGCTTCAACGCGAACTCAATTAAGCGGCGTCACCGTCGCAGATCGCTTTCACGATAGTTCTCGCTGAAGTAAACGGCGCACACGAAGCTATGAGCACTCGCCGCACTCTGTCCCCATCGCTTTCAAGATAGGTCCCCAGCAGTGAACGAATTCACCTTCGGGCTGCCTCTCGCTTCAACGCGAACTCAATTAAGCGGCGTCACCGTCGCAGATCGCTTTCACGATAGTTCTCGCTGAAGTAAACGGCGCACACGAAGCTATGAGCATTCGCCGCACTCTGTCCCCATCGCTTTCAAGATAGGGCCCCAGCAGTGAACGAATTCACCTTCGGGCTGCCTCTCGCTTCAACGCGAACTCAATTAAGCGGCGTCACCGTCGCAGATCGCTTTCACGATAGTTCTCGCTGAAGTAAACGGCGCACACGAAACTATGAGCACTCGCCGCACTCTGTCCCCATCGCTTTCAAGATAGGGCCCCAGCAGTGAACGAATTCACCTTCGGGCTGCCTCTCGCTTCAACGCGAACTCAATTAAGCGGCGTCACCGTCGCAGATCGCTTTCACGATAGTTCTCGCTGAAGTAAACGGCGCACACGAAGCTATGAGCACTCGCCGCACTCTGTCCCCATCGCTTTCAAGATAGGGCGGCCGCGCTATACACAGCCCCCGCCGGAGTACGGTTGATCACGGTTCGTAATGGTTCGACGCGTATGGATAAGGCACTAAAGAGCGATAACGGCTTATCATGATCGGAATGCCATCAGCGCACCTGGCGCGCCACCTGCAGTAGTTTGCTTGCGTCATCAATTCACATCGCGCCGTTGTCCGCAGCAGTTCGTGTCGCTGCAGCGCTGTCGTTTATGTATTACTAGTCGGATCGAGTTTCCTAACATTGATAACGACACCGGGCTGCAAGGAGATGAGCAAGTGCCACGCTTACACGCTTAGACAAATCCCCGAGGAGTTGCTGCATGAATTTTGTTTTGAGCTCATTAATCTTTCATTTGGCTACAATCATAAGCGTCGACGCTGATTCGTCGGCTTCAAGCCTCAATGCTTTACGCTGAGCTAGACGTGTGCGAATATTCGAAACTTTCAAATATTTTTTGAATAACTTTCGAATACCTTACGTCGACGACTGTACACGATCAAACATGAAATTGACGCAAAAAAAAATCTGAGGACACCTAAGCACTTACGAGTTGTGAATGCGAAAGCATTGATGACCAATCGGACGCCGCTGTGCAGTACTCCTTCTAGTTTTGCGCTGCGAGTAATGTTTGCGCTAATGCTCGTTCCACCCGCCCTGTATTGGGAGAATTGACGACGATGGTGGATTTCGCTGCTGCCTGCCTCTTCGTTCGTTTTGATGCGTTCTTCCGCTCCCTACTTCGTCTGCGGTGTACTGGCAAGGTCGGCCGCGTTTCGCTACTGCCGAGGTTGTGGCCGCCGACGACGTGGATGCTTCAGACTCCATAGCGGCACGTGGTGCCCGACCAGCAAGCGCGAGACAGTGCCACGAGCGCGCGAGGCTCTCTCGTGACGGGGTGTCGCAGCCAATGGGAATTTAGGTGCCGTTTCGCTGCTACAGACGCCGCCAGATTTTGCGCTCGATGGGCCATTTGACACTTTTGACTTAAAATGCGATAACTTTAATCTTATTCACAGTGTAGTAAATAGCAGTGGACAGCGTGCTGTGTCGCTCAGACAGCCAGACATTTTGGCTTAACAGGATCACTCGCAGTATAATGTTGGTTAGACATGCTTTTCGGCACGGGGTATTGTTCGATACCATGTATAGATGCGGGACATGTGACCTATCGTTGGATTAAAACTGAAAACGTTTCATTACAACATACTTTGTACACTAGTGGCAGCATATGACACGGCAATTCGTAAAAAAGAAGAAAGAAAAAGAAACAAAGCGCATTATTTCTCGCTCTGCCATCACCGCGCAAACGGCACGAATTTGTGATTTGATCGCGAAGTTATACACAGGTACTCTAGTTCACCAGCAAGGTTGCCTATATAAACTTTGTAACATTCATGACCGCGTATGCTTTGCGGAGCCTAAATTTTCGAACTGCTTAGTTAATTGCTCCTAATGCTCTCTCTGTGCTTTCAATAAAGCGTGCTTTATAATGTACAGTGTAATGACAAGCTTTCTAATGTTATGAGTACCAGGATGTGAATATTGTTTGATATTAACGGTGAGAAGGCTGTACACTAATCGCAAACTATTCGAGAAATCTTTGATATTCCACCTAGTTTCATTTGCCTCTGGCACTATAATTTGATTCGTATCCGATTCGGCCTCAAAAACTGCTATTCGCACACCCATATTGTTCTCTAAATTCTTGAATGGGGCATCAAATAATATTATGTTCTTATCTCTTTACATAAGTAGCACATTTGCGCTTTTAATGTCATTGATGCACTCCTACGCAGCACAGCGGTGTGATAATGCTTATCGGGTATACGTGGATGGATTTGTGAAATGTCGAGGAAGGAAAAGCCAATTTTCGGGACAGTATACCACTACAGTGTAGTGAAATACAAAACGCGACCTTTAAATTAATAATAACCAATACATACACAGTGCACATATTTTGGCTCATGCAGTGGTTGTCTTGGAATTTACTCTTTGGGATGGCGCGTCGGGCTTAATCGCAATTTTTGAGCTCGACTGTTGATCCTAGCGGCGTCGCGACCCGTCGGCCAACCGCCGCCGCCTATAGACGCCGTCCCATAGTGGCAACGTTTGTGCCGGCAACGTTTGAGTTGTTATGAAGGACGCCGGGAGGGTGAGCACCGTCTGTGGCGTTCCTGCTCGCCGCCAGGATGGCGCACAGGCGACACCAAGGAGCCGCTGACGGCACTGCCGTTGTGTTGTTGTTGTGTTCGACCGGTTGAGTCGAGACGTCCTCCATCTCAACGTCGCTGTCGTTTACGGACGCCATAACGGCGTCCTCGCGGCTACCTTCCATGTCCCTCATTTCGACGTCGTTGCTGTGAAGCGTGCTGTTGAACTGTGGCGACGCCACTGCGGCGACTCGTTGGTCGAACGCCTGGGGTCTGAAGGTGAACCGGTGCGTTGCCCGCGCCCTGATGCGGTCCATCACTTCCGGTCCGCGCGTCCTTTCCTCTCCGTTCGGCTAAAGCAGCAAAGGACGCGCGCGGGCCCACAGCCACTTGGAGTGTCTCGCTGTGGTCATCACTGGGCGGCTGGGGCGGGCCGTCTGAGGTGGAGGCACCAGGCCCTCCTGTAACATCAGCTCGCGTGGTTAGTGTCATCGCGCGGCTCTGGCCATCGCCCAATTTGCAAAGTAACGGGATTTATAACGCTGTCTCAGGCTTGACTAGCAGGCGCTACACGTTTGCCACAGAACAACCGACCGAGAAAAAAAATACGTTCGTCTGGCTTACACTGATAGCACGCTTAAGGGAAGTTAGTGCGGTGCAAAGGCGTTTTATTGCGATAGCAATTATATGGACACTCAAAAGCAGATTTCTGCCGTCGGCGTCGCCGTCGCCGTGAGGTTCCGTATGACGTCAATGGAGATGAAATCGTCGCCGCGCGCCGAACGCTGTATGTGCGAGTGAAAGGGCGCGAGGGACGCGTGCTTTCACGGGGAGTGAACGCACGGCGGAGAACAAACGCGCGTTCTGCGCTGTGCTCCCTTAAGGGCTGCAGAAGTAGGCGTCTCTTTCCTCCTCTACAATCACCATATATGTAGAGCAAACGTGCCTTCTTCCGACGCGCGACAGGCCGTGGGGGAGGGGGGGAGGGAGGGAAGGGAGGCGACGTTTAGCTGCGGCACCCAGTGCTTATTTATATCAGAGGCTCCGGCAACAGTCACCAACGCCGCACGCATTTTGAGCGAACGCGGGCAAAACGCCGACGGCGTCGACAACAGTTCTGCGTGTTGCCGGTGCTGCTGCATGTCCAAGTTTATACAGCTGATAAAGCTGCTATCATTACTCCGTATAGCTCTCTTCAAATTTGCTATCGCAATTGATGCTTCGCCTTTCAGGTGAAACTGCGACAACTTTTTATTAGCTGATCTCTAATACAGCTTTAGAGGCCGAGCTGGAGCTATATTGTTGCACTCATGGCGTCCTGCTTGGTGCAGCAAGGTTAGCAATAGAGCACGCTATAATTTTCGGGAATCTGCTGCTCGCACTAAGACCGGTTGGTTGCAAGATCTGTCATTAATAAATGTTATCTAACGTTAATTTTCAAGTCAGCATCTTTAATGGCGGTTATTTATGAGCCATGCTCAGTGAGTGCCGCTTTATGGCCAATACCTTGCTCTCTTGAAATACTAGAGAACGTTCTTTCGAAAACTGTTGGTCGCCTGCGTGCCCACATGTATCGGTGCACATCAGCAAAGTTACCCCTATTTCAATTGAGTGCTAAATTTAGGCGATGCTTATCCCAGAATACACGAATACGTGAACCATGTAAGTATGATTGTACATCGTATTTGGAAATTTGTCACAAAATTCAGGCGTATAGAGCGTGAGTCAAACGCGTGTGGCACAATGTCGGCCCTTGGTCTTCTTTAGCCGCATACGTTTGCACTGAGCTGCTTCTTGCTTCGGCCCAAGAAACAGTGCTTTAGCACAAGACGAGAGGAGCTTCTTCTTCTTTCTTCTTCTGGGGTTTTACGTGCCAAAACCAGTTCTGATTATGATGCACGCCGTAGTGAATGGCTCCGGATTAATTTTGACCACCTGGGGTTCTTTAACGTGCACTACAACGCAAGCACACGGGCGTTTTTGCATTTCGCCTCTATCGAAATGCGGCCGCTGCGGCCGCGATTCGATCCCGCGACCTCGTGCACAGCAGCTCAACGCCTTAGCTAACTGAGCCTCCGCAAGGCTTTCCACGCGAGCGCTGTGTACGTCACTAGAGTATGGGCCGGTTGAGTATGTGCGCCACCTTTGGCAGGACGTCACGTTTTCATGCTGCGAGCTATATGGTACATACAGAAACGTTACATTCCTCGAAATGAACAGTAGGAGGTTACCGTTGTGTGTTGTCCGCTGTATGTACGCTCGTGTGTGGCTGCCTTTGCAGCCATTCATAATTTACCAGCACAAACTATTGCCTTGTTCGAGGCTGGATTTAGCCGGGGATCCTTAGAAACCCCGCTCTCAGTTCCCTGCAGTGACTGGATAGCAAGGCGTCTCACCTGCTGCGGGCGCGCAGAGTCGACGACACGGAGTCGAGCTGGCGCCGCACCTAGCTGGCCCTTGTTGTATGGGGAAAATGTAATTCATGATGATGATGATGACCATAACGTGGTTCATACCCACTATATATGATCAGCCAAGAGATGGGTTGATTATTTAAACTTATAATCAAAAACAAATTTCCCGTGTCGCTCGAGAGTAAATGCTGTTGAAAGGTGAAATTACATGTTAAACGAGAGGAATGACAACAATAAAAATGAATAATCATTCATTGCAAAGTACAAAAGAAAGATGCAAATTGAATAGGGCTACAAACAGGAGCGTTCGATAATCAATCAATCAATCAATCAATCAATCAATCAATCAATCAATCAATGAAATGTTTATTATAGTACCCAGAACGGATACGGAGCCTATAGCACTGCACGGGCCCGGACCGTCCGAAGTGTTTCTCGGAGGGCTCGGGACGGGCCCGGCCTGGAAGCCGCGGGCCCGCGATGGGCTCGGGCATGAGGCCGCAGGATCAGGCCGGACTCGGGCTTGAATCCACGGGCCCGGGCCAGCCTCGGGCCCGCTCATTAAATGGCCTAAGTAGGGTCTTCGACCACACGCGAACGTTATGCAGTGCGTGGTTCAAGGCATTCTGTGCCAAGCTGAAATGACACGTGCAAGGAGCTGGCTCTTAGTATACCTTAGCACAGAAAATAGGAAAACTGATGACGTTCTAGTTCTTCTCTTTTCCACAAAAACGAACATAGTTTCCGCGTCAGGAAAAACAAATTGTATACAAAAACAAACGTGCTCTAACGTGCTCTAACGGAGCCTTCTACTGGTGCACTTAAAAAGTAATACGTGAGACAAAAGGACCGTGAAGACAAATGTGATAGACAAAACAATGTGAGATAGAGAAAGAAATAGGGAAGTATAGAAAACGAGGAGGCGGGTGTAAAAGGGAGTTATACATCCAACATGATTATCTACATTTATACAAAACAAACGAAATGAACTATCGAATATGTCAATGCAGACAGAATAGGCATTACATGTTTTTTACACTCGAGCCTAAGGCAACAAGGCCGCGCAGAAAACGCGGAATGCTGCCTGGCATACCTTTGCGACACAGAAAATCGCACGTGATCAAGAAGCTTTAGACAATGTACAACGCCATGGGCCACCTTATAGAGGAAGAGAGGGTCCGATTTAATGCGTCTTGATTTTAGAGGTGTGAGTTGAGGCATGTTTTAGAGGGCTACACTGTGGTTACCAGAACGGCAACAGCGACGCTTGAAAATAGATATAATTTTTTTCTGCATGCGTTCAATGAGGACATAATTAAATTTGCACATTCCGCCACAAACTACAAACTACGACAACAGTTCTGCGCGTTGCTGGTGCTGCTACAGAGGAAAGCGGGAAGGCAGCGCGGGAGGGAGGGGTTGCGGCTTCTGCTTTGCCACGATTCTTCCACCGTGTGCTTTGCGAGCAACTTTTCGCGGTGCCGGGCGGTCGCGCGCACCGTATCTTGAAAGCGATCTGCAACACGGCTCCTACCTTTGTATGCGCTGTGCTTTCGCCACTCAGTTTCCGTTGAAGCGATAGACCGCACGAACCTTCGCTCGCTGCTGCATGCGCGCTTGTTCACGCCAGTGTTTTGACAGGGATTGTGTGCGGATTGTTTGGAATCTATTCATGTTTGCTTGTGCGCACCGATACCATGCTTGTTAATTCAGCTATTAAGCGAATGTGTCCAACTTTATACAGCCGATAAAACTACTATCCTTACTCCGTGTAGCTCGCTATTAATTTGCTATCGCAATTGATGCTTCGCCTGATGCTTCGCCTTTCGAGCGAAACTGCGTCTCATTTTTTCACGAAGCCGTGCAACGGACGGGAGGGATAAAGGAAGCCTCGTTGGTCACAGTAGTTTGTTAGCCGACTCTCGCCGCCTATTTACATCCTTCGGGACGCCAAACAAAGATAACTTCAGCCCATTCTTCACGTAAACGTAGCCTGTTTGGCACCGATGGAGGCACGTAACAGTGGTTTTGTGGATGTTGCGACATGGCTCAGTCACTGCAAAGCATACTAATCTCTTGCACGCTGTGTGCGAGAAAAAAAAAACACTGAAGGAAAAAAAAAAGGCAAAGCATCAATTGCGATAGCAAATTAGTAGAGAACTATACGGAGTAAGGATAGTAGTTTTATCAGCTGTATAAACTTGGACATGCAGCAGCACCGACTGTTGCCGGTGCCTCTGGAGGCGGCTCGGAAGTTTCCGACGAGATCAGAACGGAACACTCGTCGAGCAGCGTCGGAAATCTCGCCACGTTCTCGCCTCGCAACGTTTTTTATATATATATAAATAGGCATTTGGTGCCGCAACTAAACGTCGCCTCACCTCACGGCGACGGCGACGCTGACGGCAGAAATCCGCTTGAAGTGTCCATATAATTGCAATAAATGTGGTTCAGGGCCCCTTTAAAGTAAAATGCGCCAGAAAATTCGAAAAGTACGACTTACACACAATCTACAGACATCATAATGTCGGACTGTAATTTGTATATACGAGAAAACAATTATGTTACACGGAAACTGAAACGCAAACCCCTTTTCCAGCTGCCGTTTGAGTCCTGTCTTAGTGGGAGCGGCGCGTCCCGCTTGGTTCCTTGCAGCACCATCCAGATGGCGCTCACATCCGCAGCAGCGTAAAGCCCCTCAATAAAAAAAAAGTAGCGACATCCTTTGAAGATTGCCGCTTTCCTCCTCTCCTGCCCGTTCTCCCGGCGCTCGGCCCTCCGATTGGCCGAATGCTGTCACGTGCTCTCGCGCGCTTTTTTTTTCTTGCTTGTTTTTTGCTCCCGCCGCCATCGCGGTGCCAGATCATTGCGAGCCGTGTATGGAGGCACCACGCATCGCGTCTCCTTTGCGCTTTTAAGGCGTAGTGTTCGCGATGCCATGTTGCTCGGCATTCGGGTGCAGAACACGCGAAACAGACGGCAAGCGACTCTTCCGGATTCCATCAGCGAAGCGAGACGCGGCGCAGAGGAAGGTCTGGCTTCAAAGAATCAGCCGCGCTGATTTCAACCCAACACAATGGTCCCGGCTGTGTGAGGTAAGCGAGGGATTCTTCAATGATCCCTAAACTCACATGCTGCCACTTGCTGTGTGAGGCTTCGTTAGTTTTTCTCCCTCCTAAGTGCCGCACTGTTCGCGCTGCATGTTCGCGCTGCATTTGCAACTTTCGTGGCCGGATTTCATCTTGTCCTCAAACGCACGTGGTTTTTGTTGACTCGGTTATACAATCCATGGCGTTGTGTTTGTGTGGCCTGAATGTATGCGAACGGCACGTTTTGAGTGTATCGCAGTATGTTACGAAGCGGTGACGGTACGTAGGGAAAAATGGGCGCTTACCTGCGGAAAGACGATTAGGGCTAGTTAGGGCGACTTTGCGCCTTCAGCAAAAACTCAACTCGGTGGTCGGCGAAGATCAATGTTCTTGTCGCTATCGTCCTAGATCCTCGAGGATCGATAACTATCTCGAAAATGGTAGAAAGTGCTGCGCGTGAAAAGTGTGCTCAGTATTCTAGTCGTGTATCGCGTAGCAGAACAAGAGATAAGGACCTGTGCTGGCGGCGAGCTGAAAAAGGAAAACGGTATACAAGACTTCCCGGCGATATGTAGCAGAACAAGAGACAAGTACCTGTGCTGGCGGCGAGCTAAAAAAGGAACACCGTATACAAGACTTCCCGGCGATAACTTGTGCCGGGAATGTTGTGTTACGCCTTATACTTGAAGGAGCGAGGTTTTACGGTGACCTTGTTTTCTGATTTCACGTTTGCGCAGGATCACTTCACGGATGATCAATTTGAGCCGGTGATTCTGCAGAGCTGTGGCACAAAAAAATTCAAGCGTCAAGCCATTCCATCGCTCTTCGTTCTTCGGAAGCAGCTGAAGCCGAGGAAGCCGCCTGCCAAACGTAAGAATACACCGTGCACTTCAAAGACATTGCTGTCTGCTGGCAGCAATGCTATCCACATTGCAACGCCCTTGATTATAGAGTTAACTCATTCCTGCGTGGCTTTGTCAGTGGCCAGGACAAACCTGGATGTTAACTCATCGTTTCTGCTCTGTATTTGATAAGATAGTAGATACAATACGCAGGGTAGAATTTCTCGGACCCGCGCGCAGCACATGCAAGCGGCACTATGATCCGCAAAAGCAGCCTCGCATACACCTGTAAGATGACCGCCGCCGCGCTACTCAAGTCCGCAAAAAAAAAAAAAAAAAGAAAAAATGTGTGGAGTAGTGTAAGGCTTCCTGCAAGCGAACGAAGCCACTAGCCTCATTATCGACGGACCGCTTCCGCCGAATGATCGGTAGCTCACTAGTCAGTGAAACCTGTAAGACAACTGCATATTTACAGCTAGTGGATCATTCACTCCCGAAGCGTAGTCATTGTTAGAGGCCCGCTGTGCACGTTAGCCGCTGGCCAACGAGGGACTGGAGCTACTGAAACGCGGAGATGAACCAACGCCGAGGTCGCGCGTGGCATGGCTCAGTTAAAGCCCGACTTAGAGGCTTTATGCTCACTGTATCACCGCTAATAGTACAGCCATCTAAGCGCAACGGCATTTATGCGTCCTCTCGTTGTTTCGGCAGCCAGTCATAACATAACGCGAAAAATTCCGATCAAAATACGAGTTCAAGAGCGCGAGCGACACGTAGCCACAGCGTTTCATTCGGAGAGCGTCTGCTAGTTCGGCACCGCGTAGGGGGAGCCACAGTCGACAGAAGAGAGAGTGAACGCCGGCGCAGGAGGAGGAGAGAGGAGATGACGCTAAAACCCCTATATTTATAAAAGTAGCGCCATTCTTAGATCTTGCCGCCACCGCGCTCACCCCGGCGCTTCCTCCTCGCCCTCTCTTAGCCGCCTCCTGTCGCCCCAGCCTCCTCTGCCCCCCCATTGGCCAATCCGTGTCACGTGGAAGTTCGCGTCGCGCTTTTGTATATTTTTTTCTTTCCAGCGCGCTCCGACTGCCATTCTCGGGCCTGTGCGACGAAAGTGCTGTACGCACAAACGGATCAAACGTGTTAGGGACAAGAACTTCGTTGTGATGGCATGCTGCTGCGCCTTAAGTTGCCGCAACCCACCAGGCGAGGGCAAAAGGCTTTTTTTGTTTACCATCCGGCGTGCGCAAACGCTTGCTGCACACTTGATATTTGCGCCGTCTCGCATCGTCGCGTTGCTACTTCCAAAACGGCATTATTAAGACCTGTTACTGACTGACGAAGCAAAATCGCGCCTCAAAAACGTCTCCGCAGGGCGCGATCGAACTTTACCTCGGATTTCCTCTGGTAGCGCGTTAGCTGTCGTCTGCCACGGCAGGCCCGACGCAGGCGGCGCCACTGTCGATATCGCGCCTCGATCGCGCTGGTCGCGCCGAGCGCGATAGTGGAACGGAGGAGGAGGGAAGTGGATGGCGCTACTTTTTATATATAGGGGCTTTAGATGGCGCTACTTTTCTTCATTGAGGGGTTTTACAGCAGCGTAAAGTCGCTGCAACCTCGAAAGTACCGCAACCGCCGGAGCATGCGTAGGCAACACTGCGCTGTTGTTGCCAGATTTGGTCCAACGCGTCTCTCGGGTGGCAGCAGCGCAGCTATGTAGCTTCGTTTTCAGCGGCTTATATTATCGCAAATCGAAACGCATTTCATCGTCCCTTAGATGAAAGATGAGATGGTGCATCTTCTACGCGTGCGAAACAGTACAGATAAGTACGATCGGAAGATTTTTACAGGCGCCAAATTGCATGCAGCGAGACCAGCGACAGGACGGGTGCTCGAGCAGCCGGCCTTTCATTTGTTCTTCACGATAAGTTTTCTGCTCGTTGGGAAGATATCCAAGGAATATACTGAATTGCTTAATTCCATAATTAAGCAACATTACTCGTGTTTTATTTAAGCATTTTAAACGTCGCAGGCCTACGTGAATATCGGGTTTGTTTACACTGACTCTTTTACCCTCGTAGCTAACTCGTAGCTATTGGCCGCGCTGCGAAAAACGCGAGCAGCTCTTCCTCGGGTTTTCTAGGCTTGCTACAGCGAAGACCGGCACGATGGTTGCCGCAGTGGGCCCTGTGAAATCCACAAACAAAACCGTGTTTCGCTTAGCTAAATGCGATATAAATTACATCTACTCGGAAAGTGAAGCATTCAACTGCGCGCCCCCCGTTTTAAATTCAAAACGAGGCCGATGCTCGCGTGTCACACATAATTTTTAGGCTGACTAGGTATCAAGCGTTGCCACGCATCGTTTATAAGCATGGATGTAATTGCTTTCGAACGTGGCTACTGATTTACACGCGCTCGAAACGATCGATACAGATCGACTTCGACGAAGATAAACTGTCGCTGACTGCAGTACAAGGAAAGGGATGCTTATCCAGGTCACGGTACGTTCCCGTTGTTTTAAGCAGTAATAAACAACAACACACGAGAAAATGTATATTTTAATATTCGACATTGACAGGTCGATAGATCTTTATTGCAGCGGTTTTCTCACTATAATATATATATGTTTTACAGAGCTGCCCGCATTCCGACGCTCTTCGACTAGCATTTTGCTCGGTTCTGCGTATTAGGCGCGAACCACCTTAGGGTCAAGGCGTGTCCGTCCGTCCACGTTGTCCGTGCTCAGGGCCAACGTTGGCTCGCACCTGCCACGTATATTGTCACGTAGTAGTGACGCTGAAGAAAACAGTCGTAAAACTGTGTACGACGAAACTGGTTGTTTATTGGGCGTACCTGTGCCCACAAAATCAAGGTACACTCAAAGCACAACGATAGCGGCGAACACAGTCGGCGATCGTCGAAAATCTGATCAGCGGCGAAACGCGTCGGCTTTTATATCTGAGTCATCGAAGGTTCTAGATTAATCCCGGATGACCGCGTGTCTTCCAGAAAGTTCTAGACAATTCGCGTCAGTCATGCAATCAGATAACAGAAGCGTCGGTGAAAACAGGCAATGGAAAGAAGCATCGATAACGTTCTAGAAACTTCCGATACAGGCGCGTCCTGCGCCGAGCGATAACGTTTAACATTTGTTAGCCGGTGGAAAGCGGCCACCGGTGAAAGATAAACATGTATACGTGTCAATACCCTCCCCTTAAAAAGCATCGTCCCGATGCTACAAACAAATGTGAAAGCGTAAACAAAACCACGCGTAATAAAGACAGAAAATTAAAAAAAAAGATGTCACAGTTTCGCCCTAAGGGCGAAGCAATGAATGCGATAGCAACACAGCAATGTCATACGAAGTAAGGTGAGCGGCTTTGGTAGCAATATGAATTGTAGTAAACATGAGCTGATTAAGTAAGCAGGTGTGCTGCGGCGTAAGTAGACCGACATGAAGAGAGACTCGATAACCACGAGAAGGCGCGTGTGAAACGGTGGTGTTGATGAGAAGCGCTTCCCGTGGGCAGCGCGCGTGCGAAGGGACACACCTGTAGCGCTGCACTGTCGATCCGGGCAGCACTGCATGTGTAGCGTGCGTTGGAAAATGTGGCCCGACTATTACTAACTGAATGAACAAGCGTGGTGTGAGCGCGCACAAACAAACATGAATAGATCACACTGAATGACTGCAGACAACGACTGTCAAAACGCTGGCAGCAAGCGCATATATACGCCGCAGCAGCGGGCGAAGGTACGTGCGGTCTATCGCTTCAACAGAAACTGATCGGCGAACGCATAGTGCATAAAGGTCACAGCCGTGTGGAGATAAGAGACGGTGCGGCGAGCGACGAGCGCGGTTGTTGGCACAGTAAATGTGCCCCCCCCCCCTCGCTCCCTCTGGCGCTGGCTTCCCGCTTCGTTGCTTGCGCGTGGGAGATGAGTGCGTTCGCTCTCTGTGATAGCGCGCGTCCCAGCACGCTTCCGCTGGGGCATACGGCGCGCGGTGAAGATTTTATCTATACGGAACCTCACGGATACGGCGACGGCGACGCCGACGGCAGAAATCCGGTTGAAGTGTCCATATAATTGCTATCGCAATAAAAGAAAAAAAAAGTAACAAAGTACCTAAGTTCATCAGCGGGCGTAGAAAGGCTTAAGACGCACCACATGGATGACTTCGGGTCGTGCGCGCCGCCGCTGTGATTGCGAAATGCCGTCTGGCACGACCTCGTAGTCCAGTGCGCCATTACGTCGGATGATCTTATATGGTCCGAAATAGCGACGTAAGAGTTTCTCGCTAAGTCCTCGTCGGCGTATCGGAGTCCAGACCCAAACACGGTCTCCGGGCTGGTACTCGACGTAGCGTCGTCGAAGATTGTAGTGTCGGCTGTCGGTTCTCTGCTGGTTCTTGATGCGCAGGCGGGCGAGCTGTCGACCTTCTTCGGCACGCTGCAAATAGGTGGCAACGTCGAGATTTTCTTCGTCAGCGACGTCCGGTAGCATGGCGTCAAGCGTCGTTGCCGGGTTCCTTCCGTAGACCAGGTTGAACGGCGCCATGTGCGTCGTTTCTTGCACGGCCGTGTTGTATGCGAAGGTCACGTACGGAAGGATGGCATCCCACGTCTTGTGTTCGACGTCGACGTACATTGCCAGCATGTCGGCGATGGTCTTATTTAGGCGCTCGGTGAGGCCATTCGTCTGCGGGTGGTAGGCGGTGGTGCGGCGATGGCTTGTCTGGCTGTATCGCAGGATGGCTTGAGTTAGTTCAGCCGTGAAGGCCGTACCTCTGTCGGTGATGAGGACTTCCGGGGCACCGTGACGCAGGAGGATGTTCTCAACGAAGAATCGGGCTACCTCGTCGGCACTGCCTTTGGGCAAGGCTTTTGTTTCGGCGTAGCGGGTGAGGTAGTCCGTAGCTACGATGATCCATTTATTCCCGGACGTCGACGTCGGAAAAGGCCCCAGTAAGTCCATCCCGATCTGCTGGAACGGTCGGCGAGGTGGCTCGATCGGCTGTAGAAGCCCGGCTGGCCTTGTCGGCGGTGTTTTGCGTCGCTGACAGTCTCGGCATGTCCTTACGTAATGGGCGATGTCAGCAGAGAGGCGAGGCCAGTAGTATTTTTCTTGTATCCTCGCGAGAGTGCGGGAAAAACCGAGATGTCCAGCCGTTGGGTCATCATGGAGAGCTTGCAGAACCTCTGGACGCAATGCTGAGGGTAGTTGGCTCGGAGGGGCGAGAAGTTCTTCTTTAGGAGAATGTCGTTTTGCAAGAAGAACGACGCCAATCCTCGCCTGAACGCCTTCGGCACAATGACGGTCTTGCCTTCCAGGTAGTCTACAAGGCTCCTTAGTTCCGGGTCGGCTCACTGTTGTTCGGCGAATTCGTCGGCACTGATGGGTCCCAAGAAAGTGTCGTCATCCTGGTCGTCTTTCGGCGGCGGTTCGACGGGGGCGCGAGACAAACAATCGGCGTCAGCGTGCTTTCGCCCGGATTTGTAAACGACGGTGATGTCGAATGCTTGAAGTCTCAGGCTCCATCGTGCGAGGCGACCTGAAGGATCCGCTCTCGTCGACACTGGCGCCGACTATTCCGTCTTCAGTGGCGCGTTCGCCGCCAAGTTAAAGAAGGTGAAGACGGCCTGGCAAGGACCCGATATCCGGACAGCGGGAGGCCACCTAATAACGCCGGCTGGAATCTGCACAGCGCGAGTCACGGTAAACAACCGCACTTACCCGACGAGCTTCGTAATCCTGCAGCACTGCTCCAGGGATGTCATCCTAGGCTTGGACATTCTAAACCAACACGGTGCAGTCATCGACTTAAGGTCCAGGTCGATAACGCTTTCAATGTACAACGCGATACCACTGGATACAAGCATAAGTTACCATGCCTTGAATGTGCTTGAAGAACAAGTCACCGTTCCGCCATAGAGAAAGAAATTCAACAAGAGGGGACACTCCCATAGGGCCCAGCGGCCGAATTGACTGCAGCGTGCCAAGCGGTCGGTGTCGATCGCTTACATCACTTCCGGTTTCGGTTTTGGGCGCGCGTATTTTGAACGCAAGCTAGCACGCCGGCTGCGACCCCCCCCCCCCCCCCCCTCCTTATAATTTTTTTTTTTGCTCTTCGTGCAGAATCGGTTTATTATTTAGTAAAAATGATTACGAACGATCTCGTAAAGTCCCATCGAATCTGTGCCACGTGCAATTTCACAAAGTAGACGCAAGACCTTTTGTGCAATGAGGAAATATTTATTTTGCTCTATATAAAAGCTCATTCCGCGCTTTTTGTGCGTTCATCCAACGTTGTGACACCAGCAGGTTGTGACACCAGCAGGTAAGGCAGTACCTGTACGAAGCTCCACCGGACGGCACCAGCTGAAAAAAAAGTAAATTACAAGCATGTTACATTTGCAAGCACGTAGCAGCATGTTACAAGCATGAGTCATTTCGGTATTTAGATATAGGAATACTGCGTGTAGAGGCGAAACGTGCGAAAGCGGTGAATGGGCGGCATTACAAACAAAAGCAATTCGCTTTTACATACATGGCGTAGAAAATACCCGACTCATCCCAAACATATATGAAAACATCTGATTTCCAAGCGTTCCCCCCTTTCCGGGCATTATTTCCTGCACTTTGGCACCACAAATACACGGGCGACTTCGCGTTTTCAAAACTTGGCCTCAGGTTATGCGACGGTACGTGACATCCACAGAGACGGACGCAACAGGCACTCAAGACAAATGCGTGGGTGCAAAGCCTGTTTTCAGTCCTTTAGAAGACGGAATTTTCGAATTACAAGTGTGATATGTTCCTCGGCGTTATCTTTCGCGCGTTCTGCCGGCGCCAGCAGCACACTCCCATGTTATCACTCTTGGCAATCGCCCATCGCGTTTTCAACAGGCGTGAGTACCGAAAGAAGGTATATGTTGTTGCGGGGCCACAAGAAACGTCACAAACTTGACCCTCTATAAGATTCATTACACGCCAAACTAACTTTATCACCACGGCCGAGCTGCTTATCGCTAACTGCGTCACAGCGTGCTGTGCGGCCAACGTGACTCAAAAGTACCCCAGAAAGTAACGAAGTTACTCTTCAGTAATGTCTGACGTCAGAGAAAGCGGCACAAACTTCTCCTAGTAAGATGCACTACACTGCGCACTACGACCGAGTTGGTTCTCGCTAACTGCGTCACAGCACGCTGCGCGGCTAGTGTGCCTCAACAGAACCGAAATAAGTTACAATAATCCCCTAGGAAGCTTCGGAAACATGTCCCAGCACGATTCATTAACTCAAATTAACTGCGCCAGGACGGCCGAGCTGTTTTTCGCTAACTGCGTCTCAAGTCTCGGTCCCGTGCCGTAAGCCTAAATGCGTCGTAGACTGTGAAACCAAATTTCTCACCTTGCCGTAATCCAATAGTGCAGTGGTGTCTTGTCCCAGTGCAAAAGGAACGTAAGCATACGCCGGGAGCCCACGAAACCAGGGGCGCGATCTTGTACGCGTTCCAAAATGGAACGGAGGCGTTCCGTTCCATCGAGCCGCACGCGATTGGTCAATTTGAACGTCGCGGTTGAAATTGGCCAATCGTGTGCGGCTCGATGGAATGGAACGCCTCCGTTCCATTTTGGAACGCGTACAAGATCGCGCCCCAGGCTACTTTACAAAAAAAGGGGACAGACGGGTCGCCGCGGGCGAGCGCTCAAACGCGCGCGCGGCCGCACTCGCTGGCTTCGGGGGACTGTCTGGCAGATGACGCATGTATCTGGCGCGTCATTGACCTTTGGCTAGGTAAGGCAAGAAAAATAAGTCGCAAAGCTTAAGTTCATTTATACGCAAAACGTTTTAGTTTTCGCGGCAAAGAATTTAAAAAAAATAAATCAATGCCTGTTAACTTAAGTTCACTTTCTTTTTTTTTTTCGATGCTCGCGGCAGCTAACGTTCGGTGTCAAAAGTATAACGTGACGTATGGTGACGTGTTTCCTGTTGCCAGTTTTTGCCGAGTGTCCCCTCTTGTTGAATTTCTTTCTCTATGGTTCCGCCTCGCTCCAGCGTAATGATTTCCGTCGGTACCGAAGTGCCTGCAGACATGGAGGGCATCATCGAGGGCGATCATCACTTACTGCTCGACCGTGAAATTTGCGTCGCTAGAGGCATAGCTGAGCTGCGTGCAGGGAAAGCAAGGGTGATGCTCACGAACTTCAGCCCCAGCATCTCCACCAGATGTCACGTAGTAGTGACGCTGAAGAAAACAGTCGTAAAACTGTGTACGACGAAACTGTTTGTTTATTGGGCGAACCTGTGCCCACAAAATCAAGGTACACTCAAAGCACAACGATAGCGGCGAACACAGTCGGCGATCGTCGAAAATCTGATCAGCGGCGAAACGCGTCGGCTTTTATACCTGAGTCATCGAAGGTTCTAGATTAATCCCTGATGCCCGCGTGTCTTCCAGAAAGTTCTAGACAATTCGCGTCAGTCATGCAATCAGATAACAGAAGCGTCGGTGAAAACAGGCAATGGAAAGAAGCATCGATAACGTTCTAGAAACTTCCGATACAGGCGCGTCCTGCGCCGAGCGATAACGTTTAACATTTGTTAGCCGGTGGAAAGCGGCCACCGGTGAAAGATAAACATGTATACGTGTCATGTATATAACATGAATGTATATACATTCATGTGTAAACATGTATGTATATAGTAACTGGATTGTTCAATGGGCCAAGCGTATGTAGAAAAATGCGAAGCACAACTTCGCGGTTATCTTAGGTTTATTTACCCAACAGTTTCGGTTGGTGGACCGACCTTTTTCAAGGGATACAGGAAATTATCGCAACCTATAGGAATTTGCTGTCTCCCTTGAAGAAGGCCTGTCCACCGACCGCAACTGTTGGGTAAATAATCCTAAGATAACCGCGAAGTTGTGCTTATGACTTCTCTCTCTCTCTCTCTCTCTATATATATATATATATATATATATATATATATATATATATATATATATTGTTACGCGCGTACAGCGTTTATTTAGGGAGTATTGCTATATACAAGGTTTGGACAAGCAGCGGCGACGGATGCAAGGCTGTCGCGCGCCTCTGGCTACTTCGTCGCCGTTGGCTTCGTCCGACCGGCAGTAGCAGCCCCTTCACTGTCTCGTAGCGCGACGCCCCCCCCCCCCCCCCCCTCCCCTCCGCCCCCCGGGGCGAGAGCTCCGACCCGGTGCTCGCTACGACGGACCAGAGGGTCCAGTTACGTACGGCTTAAGTCTCGCAACGTGCCTGATAGCAGAGGGCGGGGGCGTAGACGGCGCGCTGGCGCGGTGACTGGCTCGATCTGATACGTAACGTCGGTGACTTGACGTAGCACCCTGTAAGGACCATCGTAGCGGGGCAATAGCTTTTCGGAGAGACCGATGCGGCGGGATGGAGACCACAGCAGCACGAGGGCGCTTGGGGCGTCTCTGTGGCGACTATCATACAGGGCTTTTTGGGAAGCCTGAGACACTGTGAGCCGTTCACGAGCGATCTGGCGAGCTGTGTCGGCGCGCGCTATAGCGTCGCGAACGTACGTGGTGGTTGAGCTGACAGGAAGTAAAGTTGGAAGTAAAGTATCGAGAGGCAGAGAAGGTTCGCGGTCATACAGGAGATAAAATGGGGAGTAGCCAGTAGTGTCATGTCGGGACGAGTTGTAGGCAAAAGTAACTTACGGCAAAGTAGCGTCCCAATCGCGGTGATCGGCGGAGACGTACATTGAAAGCACATCGGTCAGAGTTCGGTTCAGGCGCTCTATGAGTCCATTCGTTTGCGGGTGATAAGCAGTTATAAGAGAGAGAGAGAGAGAATTAACTTTATTAAAGGTCCTGAAGGGGCCTGGGCACCCCTTACGGGGGCCGGCCCGGTGGCTCCGCCCATGTGGGGACGGGGAGTCGGAGCTCGCCAGCCACCTGTTGGGCCTTCTGGACGGCCTGGTGTTGAAGGGCTCTGTCGGGGCTCCTGAGGTGGTTGATCCAGTCGTCCTCGGTGGTAGGAGACCCGAAGCAAGCGTTTAGCGCGGGACACTGCCACAGCATGTGATCTAAGTCGCACTTTGGATTTTGGCATTTAGGGCATTCTGGCCTTATATCTGGGAGGTATTTGCTGCATATATAGGGGTTGGGGTAACTGTGCGTTTGCAGCAATCTAAGCGTTAATTGTTGTGCTTTTTTTAGTGTTGGTTGAGGTGAGGGGAATTCCTTTTTCGATAACTTATAGTGCGAGCAAATCTCGTGATACGAGAGGAGTGGCTCCGGGTATGTGTTGAGCTTGTGGTGGGTAGAGCAGGAACGAAGGATGTCATCGATGACGCGAAACAAAAAGTATCGGCCTTGATCGGTCAGAAACTGTCGAGGAGCACCATGATGATGAAGGAGAAAGTCGGCAATATCCGTAGCACAGCTGGTTGGGAGGGCACGGGTAATGGCGTATCGCGTCGCGTAGATAAGACCCACTTGTTGCCTGATGTCGAGGTTGGAAAGGGGCCAAGAAGGTCGAGCCCAACACGAAAGAACGGTTCGGCGGACGGAGCGATAGAGACCAGGCCAGAAGAAACGGCGCCTGACGCGATCATAAGGCGGGTGACACCAACGTGATCAGCAGTGGGCTCATCGTGAAGCTGGCGAAGGACATCTGACTGCAGATGGGCAGGCACGACAAGGAGGCGTTCAGGGCCCTCAGGATGCATATTATGGCGGTATAAGGTGCCGTCCTGAAGGAAGAACAAGTGGAGGGAAGGGTCCGGTGTGGCGGAGTTGAGACGGTCGATGATAGACCGTAAAGCCGAGTCGTGGCTTTGTTCGTCCCGTATATTAACGAGGTCCGAGATAGACGAGACGCAGGCGTCGGTGTCTTGCTCGGTGACATCAGGGGAATCCACGGGATGCCGTGAGAGACAGTCGGCATCTTGATGAAGCTGACCGGACTTCTGTACCACGGAAAACGAGTATTCTTGGAGGCGCAGAGCCCAACGACCAAGGCGGCCTGTAGGGTCTTTGAGCGAAGAAAGCCAACAGAGGGCATGATGATCAGTTACGACGGTAAAGGTGCGGCCAAACAGGTAGGGACGAAATTTGGCGACAGCCCAGACAAGAGCAAGACACTCTCGTTCCGTGATGGAGTAATTCTTCTCCGGTGCGGACAGGAGGCGGCTAGCGTACGCGATAACACAATCGTGGCCGCTCTGACGCTGAGCGAGGACGGCACCGATTCCATGGCCGCTGGCATCTGTGCGAAGTTCCGTCGGTGCAGTCGGATCAAAATGCACTAAAATAGGAGAAGTCGTGATGGCATCTATAAGCGCCGAAAAGGCAGCAGCTCGGGGTGAGCCCCATGTCAAAGCAACGTCTTTTTTGAGGAGCGCAGTAAGGGGACGCGCAATGTCGGCGAAATTACGAATAAAACGTCGTAAATAGGAGCACAATCCTATCAAACTCCGTACGTCACTAGCCGAACAAGGTACAGGAAAATGCTTCACGGCGCGAACTTTTTTAGGATCGGGCTGGGCACCTGTCGCGTTGACGAGATGGCCAAGTACGGTTATTTCACGGCGTCCTAAACGGCATTTTGAGGCGTTGAGTTCGAGACCGACACGTTGACAGGTTTGCCCCGCACCTCCACCAAAAGATGTTACGGGGATAACGTTTATTTAGGGAGTATTGCTATATAAAAGGTTTGGACAAGCAGCGGCGACGGATGCAAGGCTGTCGCGCACCTCTGGCTACTTCGTCGCCGTCGTCTTCGTCTGACCGACAGTAGCAGCCCTTCACTGTCTCGTGGCAATATATAACCTAGGAATTCTTGCAACCTAGGAATTTCCTATATCCCTTAAAAAGGGCGGTCCACCCACCGAAACTGTTGGGTGAATAAACCGGATAACCGCGAAGTAGTGCTTCTCATTTCTCTCTCTCTCCATATATATATGTATATATAGTAATGAACGGAGACAGAGACACAGCACCCGTTCCCTGGGCCCGCTGTTCTATTCTCCCCTCGTCGTCTTTCTCTTCCGGCGCCCACCTTGCGAGCGCTCGCGGCCAAGTTCACTTCGTCTTTACACTCGGCCACGCTGCAACTGAGTTTCCGGCACGCTTGCAACAAAGAAACTTGTCCAGGGTGTGAGGTCGTCGTTGGTGAGTCATCCAGCGCGCAACCAGCTTCTCTGGTGGGCGGCACTGGCTATTGCGCGCTGGTCGTAGGCCTTGCCGACTGTTGTTGGAAAAAGATGACCACACATTGTCCGATAATGTAGACCGGAACATATTGAGCAGCACGGGTCCCAGGGCCATCGGCTCCACTTTGTTGCGGTGGCCCCCATGCCTTGGGCGCCGCACTGACTCTGAATGATGCACCTTTACTCCTGCGTGGATGTTGCGCTTAACGGCGACAGCACCGATCGTTCTGGCAAATGGCCTTGTCGGCCGCTGACGCTTGTTTTAACGCCAAACCCTGATATCCTGTAGCAGGAATTGGAACTGAAGGACGGCCACCGCTACTGCCGCTGGAACCACGAGGTGTTGGCGTTGGTTGCAGCTGAACACTAGAAGACACCGAAGTGCTGCCACTGTTCCGCTGATGCGGTGGTGGCCCCGGGCAACATGCATCCCGCAGTGAAGGCAGCCCCGTGATGCCTCCGCTTAGACCCGGTACAAGTGAAACTTCCGAAGACGAGGACAACGACGGCACTGGGCATAGAAACTCGCCAGAGGGTTTGGCGTGTGCCGGAGTGGGGCTTTTGTTGCGCTGCTCCTCGGCCCTCAGCAGCAGCAGATTCACGGCGGATGGGTCCATGTCCCAAGGGTCGCAGCACTGCGCATTTCCCACACACACGCACACGCACACGCACACACACACGCACACGCACACGCACACGCACACGCACACGCACACGCACACGCACACGCACACGCACACGCACACGCACACGCACACGCACACGCACACCACACCACACACACACACACACACACACACACACACACACACACACACACACACACACACACACACCACTTCAGGCTAGATTGCATCGAAGAACCATTGGCTCTACATTTCACGGACCACAAAGCAGTAATAATGAAGGGAAAACGGAATCCAGAACTGAACACGACATGCTAGTTATGACAAATGAATGACTGAATGAATAAACTTTTATTTCCCTTTTTAAGAAAGGCGAGGGGCCGGGGGGGGGGGGGAGAGGTCTGTGTGCTCCAGTCTCAGCACCTTGTGTTGCCAGACGTCCGCCTACCAGTCGTGGTAGGCCTCCGCTACCTCCTCAGCCCACCTCAGGACTCGATCCTGCAGGGTGGGATCGGAGCTGCGCAGGCTCCTCGCTACTAATTCATGTTTTGAGGTTGCGGGGGGGGGGGGGGATATTTGATGGGGCATTTCCACATGATATGGGAGAGATCTGCTGTCTGGACAGGGAAGAAGCGAAACTTGGGTGTCGGGAAAGAATAAGTGCAAAGTGCGTGAGGTAGGAAAAGTGTGAGTTTGTAGTTCGCGCCAGAATATTTCTCTCTGGCGCGTGCTCGACACAGAGAGAGATGGATACGTTAGGCGTTGGTGTTAGTAATGTGTGCAAATTTCATGGAATGTGATGAGTGTGTCTTTATTGGTGTGTTGTTGTAGATTGGGTTGTAGAGTAAGGCCCACAATTCCGTCCACTCGGTCCGTGAATCCTCGAGCAGCGGCATGAGCCATTTCGTTGCCTGGTACTCCTTGATGTGCTTGAGTCCAGATAAGAGCGATGTAGTTTTTCGGCGGGTGAGCGACAAGTAGAGAGTGCGCGAGGTTGGTAATGTAGCCGCTACTGAAGTTCCGGATAGCAGTCTTCGAGTCACTTATGATGACATCGCAATCAGGTAGCCCCGATGCGAGTGCAATGGCGGCCTCTTCTGCGTCACCCGCTGAGGTGGTCTTGACTGATGCTGAACGGAGAGTGTTGCCCTGCTTGTCTACGACCGCTAGAGCATAACGATGTTTAGTAATATAGGCTGCGGAATCCACATAGTAGGCTCCTTCCTCCTGTCCATAGCTGCGTTGTAGCGCCTTGGCTCGAAGTTTCCGGCGTTCGATGTGAAATTCGGGGTGAATGGTTCTGGGTAGGGCTTGGATGTGGTATTGGCCGTGTATGTTCGGAGGAAGTTGATGTCGCTTGTTCTCGCTGAGTGGTGGAGCGTAGTAAAGTTCTCTCAGGATCTCACGCCCAGCTTCAGTAGTGAAGAGTCCGTGATATTGCGATGATAGATGTGCTTCGGTTAATTCTTCAAGGGTATTAATTGTGGCTGTGGCCATCACCCTTTGTGTGGATGCTCTAATCGTAACACCAAGAGCGACTTTGTGTATCTTGCGGATCAAGCAATTTAGAGTATCCGCTTCCTTCCTAGTGAGTGAGAGATACGGTAGTGCGAAGGTGGTTTTTCTTAGGACAAAAGCTTGGCTGAGCTGAGTTAGCTGCTTCTATCGAAGCCCTCCGTGTTTATTGGAGATCCTTCCTATGAGACGTAGCGTGTTATCTACTGTTCTTTGTAGTACTTGCAAGGTACGCCGATTTGCTCGGTTGCCTTCAAGGTGAAGTCCTAGTACCCTTATCCTGTCTACATGGGGTACGGAGTGCCCTTCAACCGTGAGTTGGATATTCGGGGGCGATGTCCTGAAGCGTCTCGTGGGGGGCAAAAGTAGAAGCTCTGATTTGGTGGGGGAGTACCTAAGATTCAAGTCGTGACCTACTTGTTCGATCTGGTCAATGGCTGCTTGGAGGGTGTCTTGGATGTGCCCGCCAGAACCTCCGGTCATCCACAGCGTAATATCGTCTGCGTACAGTGTGAATCGGAGGTCGGGAATCTTCTTGAGAGTGAAAGCTAAAGGTCGCATAGCCAAATTGAAGAGGAGGGGGCGAGTACTGCCCCTTGGGGCGTAGCAGTGCTTCCTAAACGTATTTGACCTGATTGTTCCCTGCCTAATTGAAGCATTGCAGTGCGCTTGGTGAGGAAGCTGCATATATAGCGGTAGATTCGCTCTCCACAGTTTATATTGCTAAGTTGGCGTAGAATAGCCAAGTGGGACACATCATTGAAGGCTCCCTTGCGGTCGAGGCCGAGCAAAGCTCTTGTGTCACGTGCGTCGCTCGGTTCGATAATGTCTTGTTTGAGCCTTAGCATGGCATCCTGGCAAGAAAGAAACTTGCGAAAGCCAGTCATTTCGGAGGGGAACAAGTGATTATCTTCGATGTACTTGAAGAGGCGTAGGTGGATTACGTGCTCCAAGATCTTCCCTATGCATGAGGTGAGAGAGATGGGAGGGAAGTTATCAATGTGAATTGGCTTATTTGGCTTGGGAATGAAGATCACCTTGGCTGCTTTCCATTGTTGGGGTATCTAGCCCTCTTCGAGACAGTGGTTGTAATACTCGGTGAGTTTGCGTATGGATTGCTCATCGATGTTGCGAAGCGTCTTATTTATCACAGAGTCTGGACCTGGTGCCGTGGTGGTTCGTACTTGGTTGAGGGCATGTCGAACCTCCGCTTTTGTGATGAGGCTGCAAAGTTCCTCATTGGGTTCACCAGTATAGTCGGGCATGGGGATTTGCGTAAGAGGGGGCATATGTTTGGAAGCCAGGTTACTGAACATTGTCGGCAGGTCCGCTGCATGTTCATGTAGCAGTTTATTGATCTGGTCGTTATTATGCGTACTAGACGTGGTGGGGTCGAGCAGGTGCTGGAGCAATTGCCAGGTCTTTTTAGTGCTAAGATGACCATGAGCTCCTTCGCAAACCCGAGTTCATTGCTGTGCAGCCAATTTGATAGCGTATTGTTCAATCTGAGAGTCCAATTTGGCGATTCTGATTCGGAGTTTTTGATTGTAACGGGCTGTTAGCCATTTCCTGAGTAAGGCTTGCTTCGCTTCCCGCATGTGTAGGAGCTTCGAATCAATTGTTGCCAAGGGTGTATCTAACGGGAGAGTGGTGGACTGGTGGTATGGGCCCTTAAATCTGCTTGTAAAGCGTTCGCCCATTGCTCTATGTCGGTAATGTCTTCTTCGTTGGTGGAGCGAGATTTTCTGAATTCCGTCCAATTAGTAAGCCTTAGTGGTTTCGTGGCCAGCGGTCTGTGCTTGAAATTTACGCGGAGTTTGAGGATGTAATGGTCGCTTCCTAAGTTGTTTTGGAGGTTTTGCAATGTCGCCTGAGTGATGCGGTGAGTTAGGGGGAGGTCGGGGGATGTATCCCTACTGACGCTATTTCCTAGCCGGGTAGAAAGAGTAAAGTCATTGTGGATGGTGAAACCTTGATTCTGTAAGCGCTGCCACAGAGTTCTTCCCTTAGAGGTAGATGCAGAGTGGCCCCACATTTGAAGGGGGCCACTGAAGTCGTCCATTACGACTAGCGACTGTTTATTGGCATTAGCTTTGGCTTGAGCAAGCATGTGCTCAAAGCGGTGTTGTCGAGCATTGGGAGGGCTGTAAACATTCAACACGTATAGGGTGGGTTGTTTGAGGCTTTGAGGTAGAATCTCAACGAAATCGTGGGGGGTGTCAGTACTGCTGAATCTCCCCCATTTACCAGAAAGGTGCCGTCTTACGAGTATGGCAGTATTGGGCTTGACTATGCGAGGGTCTTGAAACGTGTTGTATCCTGGTAGAGTTACTTTTCCGTGTGTTTCCTGCAAGGCTATGATGTCAGGGAGCCCGTTAAGATTCTGCAGAAATAGTGTTAGACTGGCGCCCTTGTTGCGGAACCCCCTGCAGTTCCATTGCCAGATCACCAGACTACGCGCTGGCTTCATTATTGTTGTCGCTTTTGTGAAGGATGGGAGCTTGTGACGTAGTGGAGGGTCTTCCCCAGCTGTCGATTAGCTCTTGGAATCTGCATAACTACGCAGATTCCTCACAACTAAAGGCATCAAGCTTGCTTTGCAGTCGATTTTCAAGGGCAACAAGTTTGTTCTCCAGGGTGGGCATGCGGTCACGGAGGACAAATATGGCGTTTTTAAGGGTGTTGTCGGTGTCTGTTATTTCGGCATTCTTCCTTTTTGCCGGTGGGGGCTGCAGGTGTGGTGAAGGTGGCCTTGGAGTTGCTGCTTCAGTCGTAGCAGCGGGTGCAACTGTGTCCATTTGTTCTGTCGGAAGGCTTGTGGGTGTGGGTGCAACAATATCCATGTGTTCTCTCGGAGGGCGTGTGGGTGTGGGCGCAAGCTTTTGTGGCAGTGGGTTGGAAGTAGCGGCAGGAGTTTCATTGATTTCGATGGGGGGGTGGAACATTGCCTTGAGCTGTTTGATTTCGGCTTTGAGCATTTCGTTCTGATTAAGCAAGCATTTGATGAGAGAGCTATCAGCATCTTGTGAAGAGCTGCTATTGTGGGAGACTACCCCTGCCCAGCTCACCTTTGTATGGTTGATGGGTGGTCTCTGCTCGTTGCGTGGAGTCAGCGGAGGCCAAGCTTGCTTCGATGATAGGACCTGGGCCGCTGTTGCAGAGTTCTTGCGGCCAGAGCTGCTCTGCGGCTTCTCTTGTCCTGGCTGTTGGCTGGAGGCCTGTGTATTTTTCCTGGCCAGAAGTGTCAGTTTAGTTTCTGGTGGTGCGGGGGGCGTTGTCCGTGGTTTGTAACGAAGTCTGCACTCTGATGAACCAGTCTCATGTGTTCCGTTGCAGATGATGCAAGTAGGGGTGCAGCTGTAGTCCTCAGGAGGATCTGGCGTGCCGCATTTTGGGCAGAGACATATTGTCACATTAGGGCAGACATCTTTACGATGTCCAAGCTTCCGGCACTTAGCACACGCCTCCACGTTTTGCCGATATCGTCGGCAGCAGAGGTCTGTGCGGAGGTAATCAATGTAGAAGGGAAACTTTGAGCCTTCGAAAGTGACCAGGAAGGAGTCCGTGGAGCCCATTTTTCGAGCAGCTAGGATGTTGATTGTTGGATTGGAGTCTCGAAGGTTAACCAACACGTTCCCTTCGACCAGGGAGGCCGGCAGCTTGATGATGCCCCTACACGAATTTTTGGGGTCTGCCACGTGCGTGGAGACCTCGTAGCTCTTGCCCATGATGGTGAGGGTGGCGATCTTCAAGTAGCTCTGTCCGATACGCTCTGTCCGATATGACAAATAAAACATCGTATATACTGTACACACGCGTTGTCACTGATTTACATGCGCGAGTGGGCAATGTCACGGGTGATTTACGGTAAGAACGATCCCCAGTGCTTCGCCCACTCGTCATGATTCACTTCGTGGAGATGCGTGGATATTTTTTTCTGAGCATCTCCATGCCTGTTTGCGCAAGGCAAACCGCAGTCTAAAGCGAACGCGCGAAACTTCTCGATCACATTATGGCATTTACGTGGTTCGATGATACCGCAAAGTCTCTCAGCTTTGCGGTACCATCAAGTTCACGTACGTAGCGGGAGTGGAATTGTCGCGCTTTATTCGGTGCAGCCAGATAGCACGGCGATTACTGTCGCTCTTCCCGCTTAATAGGTATCGCGAAAAGCGCTTTCCTGGACTCCCGGTGGTTGCTGCACCCGAAAGCGCAGCACCCGGGCATTTCCTGTCGTTTTATTTTAAGTCTACAAAAGTCACATATGCCCGAAATTACACAAAACGAAAACTCCGACCTCGTCGATGGCTCATACGCGCGGCATCTGCGAGCGATGCCTTTGTCTGCTTGCCCGCTCCGGCGCGGCGCGAACCATCTATGGCGGAAAGGGATCACCTGCCGGCAACTGACCAATCGGCGGCGCGGCAGCGAAGAGAAATGGATGCGGTACTTTCCAGGTTGCAGTGACTTTACAGCAGCGGCGGATCCCGCCGTGCGGTGGAAAGAAAAAAAAATCGGAAAGCTCGCCTACGTGCATAGCGTTCACCGCCAGCGTTTGCAGGTAAACATTACGTTTACATAAGCTGCAGTGGCCGGGATGCGTGAGAAGCAGTCAGAGATCTTTGAATGTTATCGCGTTCCACTCTTAAAGGCAAAACGTCCTCCAAGTTTTGTTTGCTTTCAAAGCGAATAGCACTGCTTTACTTGACTGTTTTTTTAAATGTATTTGGCTGACCAGAGACAAGAAGCGTGCAGGAGTGGAGATGATTTCAGTGGAGCCGGGCTAGCGCTGTGAAAGTAGACAACCTGATGAGCAGGGTGGTGCCGGCATTTGCGATTGGCCCGCTTCTTCTTGCTTAGCCTTCGGTGTCTGACAAAAATTCGCGGCGGCGTGCAACGGAAGTGTAAAAATGCAGCTAAAACAGATCACCAGCGAAGAAAATTTGCCAAAGCGATGGCTTGTACATACGGAAAGGTATCTACAGCGTTATACAGCCACGCAAAGTTATTTAATATACGCAAATAAATCAATTTTAACTGGCAGCTCCAAGTAGCCAGCACCAGAGGGATCAGTGGGCAGCCATCCTCTATTCATTTCAGAATGCGGCAGTCTCCGGCTATGTCGAAAAAAAAAATCGGTTTTGTTCGGCGTGTTTAATGCGTACACATTACTATGACGCGGTGAGTTTTTGTGGTTTTGTGACTTCACGTGATAGACACTAAGACAGGCGAAGTGGGCGCAGTCCGAAAGCTTTTTACCAATTGCGGAGTGCTGATGGTGAAAAAGGCGTAGAAGCGGGAATAATTATTTTTCTTTTGTTTGGTCTAATTACGCATAATCATCGCGTACACGCCATATCAGATGAGGAGCTTTCACGGTTTTCATGACATCGCGTGACAGACAAGCGAATCAGGGGTGACCCGAAAATGTTTTGCCCATCTGTTTTGCAGTAATGTAATGGAAGAGTTTGGAATAGCTTTGTGTTATAACGCACTTGTTCATGTTTGCCTGTGCGCGCGTGGCACCATGCTTAATTTAATGAGTAAGCGAATGTTTACTGCAATTTATACGGCCGATAAAATTACGAACCTTGCTTCGTGTAGTTCTCTAATACTTTGCTATATCGCTTTTATTGTCACTAGCTGCCCTATTCGTACGGCAGCGAGCACATTTAACGGTTGAAGAGAAAGGAAGTCCCGAAAAGGCGAAGCATCAATTGCGATAGCAAAAAATAGACAGCTGTAAGAAGTAAGGACAGTAGTTTTATCAGCCGTGTAAACTTGTAAACATTCTCTTAATAACTAAATTAAGAATCATAGTGTCATGCGCGCAGAAGCGAACACGAAGACATCTCATTTGACGACCGCGGACACTCGCCGTGACAACGCTGGCTTGGTGAAGAGCGAATTGCCCTTCGTGGCGTCTCTCACTTGAAAGCGAACTAAGCGGCGAGAACCCAGCGTGCATCAGTCCTCGGCGTGCCTAGGCCCACCGCAGGTCGCTTCCAAGATGAGCAGCGGCAGCGCGATACGAAGCCGCCGCCGAAGTAGAACGCCCTCCCGCCGCTTTTCTAGCTCCTCTCGCGCATTGCGAGGTGGGGCACGGGTGGCCGTTCTTGTTTATCTTCCTCCGTGGTTTTCACCAGCGCACCCGACTGATGGATGTCGACAAGCCTACGCTTGAGCATACTACCGGTTCTATCTGTGAGCAACCTTCCATTTGAATTCTTGCGAAAAAGAAAGTACACGCATGCGGATCTTTGGCATTGTTTGCGATCCATTTTAGTTTGAGCACTGCGTCTCACCCTTTCCCCAGGCAACCTGCTCAAAGCGCCTCTTTCGCGATGTCACTGCGTCACGATATTCTGAAATTGTGAACGCAGAGTACCTGCAGAAATGACAAAGTGCTTGTCCCTCAACCAAGGTGCAAGAACGCTGAGAAACATTGCAGAAAGCGAAGTTACTACGCGCTGAGACGGTACTGTGTACAAGGACCATTCTAACAATCCAAGCTTAGAAATATATTCTGGTGTATACAATATTTCTCAGTCCACTTACGTAAGTGTAACATATATAGCGGACGTGTACCTCAGGATTCTGCGCATGTTTGCTGTGCATCGCTTTCATCGATAATGAGAAACAAAAAACATTTTTGCACCGAAAGCTTTCTGCAGATTTGTCGACCGAGAGGAAATGAAAATAACTCATCTGGGCCCATTTCGGACACTTTATTTTTGTAAAACCGATGCCATTTATAAATGTACAGAGAGAAACATGAACAGTTACAAAAGTTGTAGCGTCCCAGCATGGCACACCCTCACGTACGCGATATACAGGTATACATCGGAATATTAATACACGGTATGCATGACTTGCATTGTAAGATTACATAAGTATGTATAATATATATGTCTGTATGTAGAGAGAACATTGACGCAGTTGTACACCAGGAAAAAAAAAGAAAAGAACAACACACACATAACGAAATCTCTGGCCACCGTAGAACACACTTCGTTAAAGCTGCTACGTTGGTCAGCACTGCAGAATGTGTCCGAATACAGTGCCCCGTCGACCGCATCCTCGGAGCCGAGGATGCACTGGCTCACATTTCCTTTGCTTTGGAGGCTAATTATAAGCGCTGACTTCCAACAACCTACGCCACGTATTTGAGCTGTCCGAAAGGAACCACATCTACGGAGTATAGATAGAGCTCGGGACGAGAATGCCAGAAGAGCATTTTGCTTAACATCAAAAGGACCTTTGCTGGTGGCAGCGTTACGGGGTACACTGTATAAACACACGTCACGTCAACAAGTGTTCTCCTATATGAGTTTCTAAACCGGGACATTGTTCAAACGAGACGCCGTCGAAACCGGCAGCTCGCTCCCTGATGGTATTTGCGAGTGGAAAGCGATGAAGGGCGCACGGAATGAACATTCGGCTAGTCCAAGTACGGGGCGGTGATTTCCGCACGCTGTTAGTTTATCATACTCTGCACATAGGTCATTGTTTCGCAAGCTGTGTACAAAGAGACGTTTCCAACAAATGCGAAAAAAAGAAAGAAAAAATACTTGCGAGCTCCAATCCGATTCCGAAAACGCTTCACAAGATTTTGAATTCTTAGAAACATGAGCTATACTAACGTTCCATGTAATGTTCTAGTACTTTAGAGAAGGAGGCGAATTTTTAGCAAGCAAAGAATAGCACCACAGAAAACTGTACAGTAAACGTCGCCAGGGTATTGTCCACACGAAATTTACAATTTTGAAACTTTTTCCGGTTTAATCAGAACTCAAATAAGTTTGCGATGTTAAATGTATTTTCTTGTGAGCCATAATTCTTCAGCCGAACGTAGGCGAAGCGAATAAGCTACGTGCAATTCTCTTGGATTCTTTGCAATTTTTGGTACATGGTGAGCCGAATACCCAGGAGCAGAGTATCAATTCCACAGGGAATATGAACATTGCAGTCGAAATGTTCACAGTAATGTTACTGCCAACTGAGGGTTTCTTTCCCCCCTACCTTGTTTTTTATCTACACACATGCACACAATGATTACTTTGGAGCCACAGATGCAAAAAATAAAAATAAAAATAAAATAAAGAATAAAAAAAAAGGCCAGTCGTAGTAGCTATATAGAGATTCAATCCTATGCTAATAGCATTTATTGGACATTTATGCGTAATTCTTGGAGGAGGACAGATGCATGCTTTTCAGGTGAAAATACTAGAACTGTGGGCTCGTATGCTTTGGTATGTTCATACCTGCCTCTCTTAAGATACAGAAAACGAAATACACAAACACATGTCGCTTTTAACAAAATGTAAAACACAAAGCATCGGGAGCACTGGCTGTTGGGCTAGTTGGTCTTGCATTCTAACTATGGCACCTTGGCGCATTGTAATGGACGGACACAACAAACAATGAAGCAGGCGAGGATGGGTGCTTCTACCAAATGTTTATTGACATGCCACGCACCGATAGACGTACTATTCATTGATGCACTGGGGCATCATCGTCTCACAGGGAGAAAAAACCTTGACATAAATAGAGCGGAGTGCATAAAATCGTACTCGGAAAAGTACAGGCTCATAGAGACTTTGCTGATTCAGATAGAGACATTCTTTTTCATTAAAAAATCCTCGTCTGTTTATTGTTTTCTCTGTCCCTCCGTTACATTGCGCTAAGCCACTATAGTTATAAGCATCGTTTGCTGAAATGTGGCGATGATTTGGCACGTGCAGTGGATCGTCCGTAATGGATTTGCCTAACCCAAATTTGTTGTCTTATGCCAATGCGTGGCTGATGACGAAGCTGTAGGCCACATCAATTCTTTATAGAATCTCGGAAAGCGTTCACACTTTGCAAAAAGAAAACTTCGGTAACTGTGTGTGCAATATATTCCTTAAAGTGTGCATACTGAGTTGACAGGGTTGCTGACATTGCAGATGGTGCGTGCTTGTGATCCGGCACTAGGAGCGACAAATGCACGCAACTCATTGCGGTGGCTTTCAGATATATACATGGCACAGCGCTTAACAGCGTGTGTGTTCCATTAACGAATTCAATACTTCACCGTTTAAAGACCACGAAAACCAGCTCATGGCCTTGTTAAAGCCATAACTAACTTGCAATTACCCGTTTCGCAATTAGTATATACTCGTCCCGACGTTCAGACGTCGATTGTCTTTTTATGCACGGTATGTCTGCCACAGAAAAAAAAAAAGAGTGAGAACGAAAGAGAAAACAAAGTCAAGGAGCCACTGCACTAGACACGAACAGTTTCGTTCTCTGCGGGAGGGGGCCACGAGCTTCGATAGACTCCAAACGTTCACGCAGCACAATCTGGGCGCACAGCTTTTGACGTGCACGAATAATCTGCTGGCCTCTTAGCGTGCGCGGCGAGAATCACCGCGTTTTCTTTATAGTGATGCACAGGTGACAGAATGACACATGATGCGCACTCACACGTCGATGAGGATCTACCTCTAAAATATGGTAGCGTATCACTGCACACGAACGCGCACCACGATGGGCACTGCACGAAAGGCAGCGCCCCCGTGCGACCGCTTGAGCAAACAGCACGCGACGACACAAGCGCTCGGAACACGGGGCGGCAATACAGCGGGCGCAACTGTTGAGCAGAGCGTGCTGTGTCCTCAGGGCGCCGCCGTAAGCGGCAACGGGAACAACGCCACCCAGTACGCAATAACCAATGGCTGTGACCGCTGCGGGCTTTGAAGAAGATAACTCTCAGTCGATAATCGGGGCGACAACCACGGATCAAGCAAAGCGGTACCGGAAGCTACGTGTCAGCGCGATTGGGGCGAATAGATGATGTCACAGGCAGGCAGAGTAGGGGCCCATGTGGCGCCAGCTAAACACACACAGGTCGATGATCGGGGGGCCCTTTGACACTATCACCGGAAAACCAACTGTACGTTGTTGTCTAGTTTCGCTCCGTGACACACAGCGCCTGCAGGGAGTTGTGACATCGCACTGCAATGTCGATGGCGAATTTGTAGCGTTCTGGAGGCAGAAATAGATTAGGGCTATGCTAGTTGCCATCTACGGAAGCGACACGCTGGTATACGTCGGCGTCATGTGATCATATGACAGGACGGTCGTAGGGGCGTTTGTGGGCGCACGTAGCCAGAGGGCTCCGGTGCCGGGTGTATTGTGACGTGTGTACAACGCGAACTACCTCGGCTGGCGCAGAAAAAGGCCGTATAGTGGTGAAAAAATTTCTCACAACAAGCACCATCACCCAGTGTTCCAATAGATCGAAGGGGTTGAGGTTTTTTTATACCGTGTCCCAGCTAACGTTAGGGAAGTCGTTCAATACAATTAAATATTGCAACAAAAGGCTGAAAACAAAACGCGGTGCAAGATGCAGTTATTAAACCCATGGCGTTCGCTCGTCAGAGATCTGACGATCGAACACCCTAGGTCTCAATATAGCATCTTGAACCATGAATTTTGATCTTTTTTTTTTTTTTCGTCGAACAGCTTGGCTAACCTTAGCTGGGAACCCTTTATAGTTTCTGTCTGTAGGAAACACCAGAGTTGTCATCACTACTTTCTTTTTTCTCTACGTGAACATCTATCACTACCGTGAAGATTGCGAATGACATGATCGGCTTTAGGGAACAATTATGTATAGAGCAAGCGGCCCGTTTTTTGTTTGATGCGTTGCTGCCTTGGTGCAGCTCTTTGAAGAACTTGTAATTTTGCAGAAAAGTGCTGTAGTTCCTACGCGAGAAGCTTAAAAAGTTGACAAAATTTGGCGATAGTTTGGACACAGCCAGAATCTATTGAGCAGTTTTCAAGGAAATAGAACTGGAGTAAGTGTGTTCACTGCTGTTCAGTTCTCTTCGGAATGAACATCATTCATGTTTTTGGGCCGTGGTATTAAATCCGCACTTCGTTTCCACTAGGTGTTCTCTTGTTGATCTTAATTTTAATTTCAACCACCATAACACGCGCTCTCAGCATAAAGTGTTAAGTCTGGCTACGCCCGTGTTTTTTTTCCTGTCGGGCGAAATAAAGATATAAATAAGGGTGGAGCTTTAATTTTTGCGCAAGCTTGCTTTATTTGTACACATCCTTCATGTATTACTTCGAGAAGCCACCCATTCATAGCCGAGTGGCGCTTTTCAAGCATCTGTCAATTCTTGGCTAAGACAAGCTCCATGACTTTAAGCAACCATACATTATTCTTGCGCTCGAAGCAAGGTGGCAGAAAAACGCAAACAAGAATCATGGTAGTCGGTGTTATTGTCGCCACGGGTGGATTTCTTTTTCACTGTGAGGTGACAAGTACCGTTTTAGCTAGAAACTCTAAATCCTTGAACGTGCGGACACAGCCTTCGAGTGCGGGTGCAAAAATTCGTGCTACGCAAAAAGACATGTCTAATAGTGCTCTGAATGCGTGCCTTCTTTGTACGTCGGGAAGGTAGTGCACTGCACGAATATACTGGGATATGGATACGTTCGGCTTGTAACCATCCTAAGAAATGGCAGTGTGAGTTGCTCCAGAGCGGCGGCTGTTCCTGCTGCTGCCCCACTAATTTCTCATTCAGTAATCGTGACCAAAAATGGCCGCTTGATACAACGGCTTTTCTCCTCTAGCATGTAGGTAATAATCTACTGTTGCGTTTCTCGTTGTCTAAATCCGGACGCACCATGAATCAGGCGCCCTGTACTCTGCTCGATGAACAGGCTCGTTAGCCCCATGAATTTGCCCTTTAAGTTCCATCAACGTTTGATTTATGTACATCCACTGCTGTTGCTTTGAGGAATACCGTAAGCATCAATAGAACAATTTGTAGTGTTCCAGCGAATGCCTAATCTGATGGGAGAAAACTCAGCGCCATCGTGTGGTTGAAAATAGAGCAAACGTTCTCAATCTCCCTTTTCTTTTTGTCTGATCCGTCAGAACCTGTACGTGCCTCAGGGTGAAGATGCTAATTCGTTCTTTTTTGACTGCCGTAGCGTCACCCTACAGGACGATAGGAGAACGACACCGAAAAGAAAAGGGACAATGTTTACAAAATACGCCATTACGGAACAAGCTCCAGTCAACACGAACCGAGGCGCAGCTATCACTACATATTTCTCGGTGCCTGTTTGACTGTGCATATGTTCCCTATCGCGTGTGTTGCGTCAAAACAATGTTGCTCATTGAGGTCACAGCCATGGCTCTCACAGTCAACCGGCTTAACCGCATCGGTAATGCTTCTTTTGGCAGGAGCAGTTAAATACTGCCATCCTGCTCCCTCGGTGACACACCGGCAGTGCTGGAAAGGCATCGCTCTCCGACTTGGTTGCGGGCTCCACCCGAAGAGGCCTAGACTTCGGAGCTTTCGTACCCACCACCGCCTTTTGGCGACTCGATGGGGCTGTGGTCGATGGACTTTATCTCCGGGTGGTTCTCCAGAGGGTTCACGGCCAGGGGAACGATGCGGTCAGCTGTCACGTCGCGCGTGATGTCGCGGCTGTCATCTGCCGAGTCAGTCAGGTTCTCCACGTCGGCGATGGGAACCTGCAGACACGTTGGAAACGCATTGCGTCATAGTGGACTGAGCGACGGCCGCAGCACTCTCGTGTGGGTGACTGCAATCGCTTAGCTTAGGCACACAATTCTTTCACAAGCCGAGTCAGGGAAGATGCCGTAACAACATTTAACGTCTTGTCTATAGTTTTGTAGCTGTTCACTGAGGCACACTACCTTGACATGACGTCGTGCACGATTTCGATGTCCTGGTCTACCATTTGATAGTCTCGTGAAATTATTGACGTGCAATCATTTATAGTGAATATGTTAATAAGTTGCTGTGTTTAGCGCTGAGAAAGTATCAGACGATGCCGCAAAACTTGCAATACCGTTAAAAAAAGAAAGCAAAGCTGTTTGCTATTATTTCACTTTTTCTTTGAAGGCTAATGATCTATTTGTATAGCGTGCTTGTCAATATTTCTGTTTTCGAAATCGACAGTCTCACTGAAGCAGAAACCTCGCTACCGGTGTTACCTGCATTCGGTGCTTCACACGAGCACAAGTGCGGCTCAACAGGTACTCTCATTTTCCAAAAGGCTTCTAATGGTAACTATTAGTTTAGCATCGCACTCCCCATTTAATGGTGCTGTGAAGTTGAGGCGGGTGTACTACGTTTTCACAGCTGCTCTGGTTATTGGTGTTCTTTAATGGTGGGCTCACGCCCGGCTTGTATCCTGTGAAGGCGCTTATCTGGTGTTGAGATTAGGACACTTTGCTGCATACACAGACCTTGACCACCTCGTCCTCCTCCTCTTCTTCGCCCACCTCCTCAATGGTGAGGTCGGCCCCTCCCACGTAGCCCCCCGTATAGGCGCTTGGGTTTGTCCCCGGCTGGAGGAGCTGCGTCTCCACGCCTTCTTCCTGCGCACCGATAAAGACATCTCCTGGACACGATGCAAAATTGGTCTTGAAAAACAGCGCACACGAACGAGACAAGCAAGAGTTGACACGCTTCAGCCGCTTGAGTTTTTGGTGTTTAATGTAGCATGGTGATTTTCCATCTATAGGACACTGCGTCCTATAGATGAAAGGTGCGTCAAATGTTGACATACAGTGGGAAAGTGTAGCACAAAGCAAAAGGGACTGCAGTGAAAATTATTCCCCTAAGCTGAGCACCACACATTTCGTACTTGACTGTCTGTGAGTGCTTTTATTGTTAAAGAAATGGAAAGTATGCAAGACCCTTTGATTTCAGAACCCAAGTTATGTAGGCGCTGACACAACGCTTTTGATGATTATGGGACAATCCAGGAGTACGAGGCTTAAGGAGGAGGGTCTCGGAGTCTGCCAACAATGACGAAATTTACGCTACATATTTTTTATAAACTTGCAGGCGGCTTAGTATTATAGCGCTTCCGTGTTAAGAACGGTCAGCACTAGCCCGTTCCCCCCAGAGGAACAGGCGACAAACAAAAACATCACCAAGGCACGAGTTAGCGGGAACTGCCGGATAAGAAAGATAAGCCGTGCTGTCCACAAATAAAACTGCGACGTGCGGAATGATTTGTCCTTGCGCACTACAGACTCACCTTGATCTGTTCGCCGTCCTTCTCTTTCTTGTCCTTTTTCTTCTTCTCCTTCTTAGGCTTTGGCTCCTTTGGCTCCTTGGGCTTCTTTTCCTTTTTGGGCTTGGCGGGGGACTTGCACCACACCTCAGCCACGGCCACGGCCACGGCGATGATCAGTCCGGCACCGAGAATGACGAACCAACCGCCCACCTTGGTCACCTCCAGCGGGACGGCGGTCTGATCCGTCCAGAAGAGACACGCCAACCAGCAATAACTGAGCGACGTCACTCATCTTGAGTATCGTACGCTGTGCCCTAAGCTGACAGTCAGCGAAAGTTATCTTTTAATGACTTCCTTTATAATAGCTGACTGTGAGTGAGGCCTTTTATATTAGATCATTTTTTCACTCTTTTTTTGTCTTCCTGTGCTTAGGGGTAAATATAAGAATGTTTAATGCGATGATATTGTAAGCAGAGTTCCACCACTTAGGATCGAGATATCTAACAGAAAACGTGGGCCGATCCCGAAAGCAGTGCAGTCTAACACAGCGTCAAAAACACCAGCTGCCTCGAAGGAAGAATGCGAGAACGCCTGGCAGCGGACGCAAGCGCCAGGCGTTTCAAAGAGCGGCACGAGAGAAGCATGCGTGCGGCCTAACAGAGCGTCGGGCTGCTGTGCTGGAAGACACCGGCTCGATCTCAACATCGGTCACGCATTTCTTCCTAGGCTCACTTGACCCACTGTAGAGGTTTCTAACAGAAAAATACAGGTGTGCTGAGCGTACGCGAGTGCGTCACAGTGCGCACGAAATCGCGGGTTTGTAAGAGAAACGAGCCAACATGCATCAGATTGATAATTGAGAGTGTGCACTTTCGCCCGGGTGATGCACGCGCGCGCAGCTGTCGAGGCGTCAGTCATCACGCATACTTACAGAGTTGACGGTGCAAAGTTCTGGTCTAGCTTCTTTCTCTCTCTCTCTCTCTCTCTTTTTCGATCCGCTGAAAATCTAGCTACTACCGTGCTTTTCTCTTCGGGCCCTACTTGTCCGCTGAACCTTCGCCGCTGAGCCCCGTCGGCTGACAAACTATCAGTTCGCGGCACTATTCCAATGCTATTCTTCTTAACTTCTGATATAAATGCTGGCTGCTGCAAAGTTTGGTTGGTTACATCTTACTGTCTTGCATTTACGGGAGGGTTTTGTGATATTCACGCTCTTGATTGCACAATACGATTGCGTTTGTTGCTAAATCGCAGTTCTTTGCTGCCATATATTGCGCAGTAATATTTTTAGGCGCTGTGCTGTCTTGCCGTTTTGGAACATTTGGCAGCCGTAAGGAAATCGACTTGGCACCTAAAACATGAAAATGACCGCTTGGCATGACCAAAGTGTTAATAACACACACACACGCACACGCACACGCACACGCACACGCACACGCACACGCGCACACGCACACGCACACCACACGCACACGCACACACACGCACACGCACACCACACGCACACGCACACGCACACGCACACGCACACGCACACGCACACGCACACGCACACGCACACGCACACGCACACGCACACGCACACACACACACACACACGCGCGCACACGCAAACGCGCGCACACACACACGCGCGCACACACACGCGCACACACACGCGCACACGCACACGCACACGCACACGCACACACACACACACGCGCGCACACACAACGCGCGCACACACACGCGCGCACACACACGCGCACACACACGCGCACACACACGCACACACGCACACACACGCAAAGATGGAATTCGTCTTTTAACTACGCGTCAACAACTTGCCATTCACTTCAGTTGAGAGGGCGCTAAAGGACATCAAACAGGTCTTACTTGTTCTCGCTTATGACATTCTTCCTTCCCGAACCATTTCTTGTACAGAGCGTAAAGTTCTTCATCTTCTTGGAGCCTGGCTATACTGACGTCCAGTATTTTTCTGCAACAGAAACATAATTATGGTGTAGCAGTGTCTGTGTTACGCTTCATGTTGAAGTTGTACAAGACTAATGGGGGAATAAGTGGTCTTTGTCTTCACATCTGCGCACTGACAAATCCCAGCAGTACCCAGAGCAAAACTTACAATAATCACGCGAGAAACGACCTGCTCTAGCCGCCTTAGGATCAATTTGATTCAGCGCCATCTATTCAGCGATTTGATTCAGCGATAAAAAGTGACGTCACTGTAGCAAGGTCAACGGGAATTCGTATGAGTGCATCTTCTTGTTGGCAGGTGACTAACTCCAAGACCAACGCTATATCGTCTAGAACTGAAAGCAAGGGCAGACAAAAAAATTTTTTTTTGCTCTGCTGTAGATAGAGTAAATGATGCTGGATGGCAACAGCCTTCCAAAACTTCGTACACGCTGTCACAGCTTTGGTGTCTGACGCCATATACAGCCATAAATCCGCCTCCGACAGCACTTGGTTTATCTTGCACGACGTTTCTACTGCTATCGAAATATGGCAGGGCTACTCTGGTACCTCAGGAAGCCTTCACATTAACCTCCGCACAAACTTACATTTGCCGCAATCAGCTTAGTACATTGGCCATGTTTTAGGTACGTCCCACCTGCCCCACCAATTTTTCCTCGCTAATGGACAGTGTAGTCCATTTTTACATGCAGCGTAGTAGTCCATTTAAGTTTTACATGCAGCGCATCAGGCTTATTTAATTAACTGATGACCATGGTCTGATGACACTATATCATTTAAGCTTCAGTTTTGGCACCGAGTATGTCTATTTCAATTCCGGTGAATGTGGCTGACTTATTTATCTACAACTACACTTATCGTTTACGCTATAACGTTTGCAGGTGCGCATACATGTTATTAGTTTCAAAGATTCACTGTGTGATTTGAAATGACTGATTACGAGGACAAGGACCTCAATTTGTGGAGGTGTGTCAGCCTGTGCATGCACAGATCTTCTAAACCACTTTCACAGCACATGCATAAAGCACTCCTTACTTGAGCGGTGACTTGTGCGACACAACGACGCCATAACCGGAAGGCTGGAATGTGTCGCCAATTTGAACGAGGTCGCAGGGCGCCTTCTGTGTTGCATACTTTATCTTCGTGGTGTCCACTATGAAGGCGTAGTTTCCCTCGGACTCGCGGACTCTTTTTACGCCTTCTTCATTACTAGCCGTCATAGTGTTGTTGAACGAAGCCATCGAGTCCCACATTCTTGCGTAGAAGGTGTCCTTGGTGCGCTGAAATTATAATTAGTTTGAATCTTAATTTGCGGTGACATGCATTTATCAATTATGATCATTATCACGGAAGCCAACAGATAATAAAGCAAAGTACAGAGGAAATAGGGAGTTTTAGTATAGCGGAAAACGCTTACGTTAGCATTAGCGTGCTACGCAACGCTAACGCAAAGAAAGGCTGCACTGCGTGGTACAAGGTAGTGTTTTAGAATAGCGGAACGGAGCAAAACGCTAACGCTAACGCAAATACACTTGGGCGCCGTCTCGAGGCGGATACAGAAAACATGAGCAAACATGAGCAAACCCTCTCGTTAAGCCTACTCCGCCGCTAATCGAGAACGTATATCGAAAACAACGCCCATTTGTCACCTGCATGCCGCTGTCGAAGCATCATCGCACAAATCTAAAGCAAACACGAGCATTAGTGGGGAACGAATGAGCCGAACAGTGCAGGCAGACGACTCGATAGATTCGAAGTGGACGGCTCTCGCTTCAACTGGCGCCGCTATCTTGCCCTACGTACCGAATCCCTTGTGTGCGTTAGCGTTCAACGCTGTATTCCGGAAATAGCGTACGCACGTAAGAGTTCTGGCTACGTTTATGTTATGCGCATGCGCAGTTTGCATCACGCAGCGCTAACGCTAAATCCTTGAGTTTGTTGTTTTCCGCTATCCTAAAACTGCCTAATAACAGTTATTCTAAAAAATAAGGAAGAGAGAAATAAAAATGGACGAAAGGACATCTTTTCGCCGCCAGGCTTAAACTCAGAGGCACTGACATCAGACTCGGGCAAGCTGGCTCAGGCTCATGGGCTCACGGATTTACACACGCTAGGGCTTAATCAGATTCACGGAATCGCCGACTCAGAAGCACAGATCACGTGATCGGACCCATTGCCCTACAAACGGAATCATAGATTCACGGAATCGGGAGCTCAGACTCACTCAGACACACCAATTAAGGCTCACTTGACTCACGTTTACTAATGCATAATTTACCTGGATTCAGAATCATCAACTCACAGTGATTGCGTTTGCTCCACTAAGAGGTAGTCTGGTGTATGTGCAGTGGCGTCACAATAGACGAATTGCACTTCCCACTGCAGGTGCGATAGGTTCATGTGCGGGGGTGGAGGGAGATGATATAGCGATGGTGCACGCTGTTAAGTGGCACAAAATTAGGAATCGTATAACACATGGTTAAGACATGGCTGAACTCACTAAGACGCACCCAGATTCCTATTCACTGGAACGCATTGGGTCTCGGACTGACATTAACTATAACTCCCCTCGACCAACTCCGACCCATTTAGCTCATAGGTATCTCTGAGTTAGAGTGAGTAAGTCTCAGTCAAAGCGAGTCGACTCAAGAGTAACATCGTGAACCAGTGAAGTAACTCACCGCTAACGATGGTGCTTGAAATGACTCTAATGTTATTCAGCGGTTTTTAGCGTGCCAAATAACTAACACTGCGACTTTGTGTTTGAATGTGCCGTGGTTTACTCACATAATACGACCAACAGCAGTAGAAAAAAATAAGGTGGCGGAGTTTGAAGGTCAAAAACAGGAAGCAGACATGAGACACAGATAAGGGCAACTAGCATTGGGAACATGTTAAAGAAGAAAGCTAAACGCATTTCGAGGGATCCTTACCCGGAAGAACTCTTCGGTGGCAGAATCTCTGACAATGCCATATTCCACCTTATCTTGCATGGCCAGTTCCTTGACGTCTTTCAGCGAAGGAGAAGGTGCCCTGAAAGGCTGATTCACCCACAGTTGTGCTGTGTACATTGATAACATCACAAGGACGAAGAGCCACCATCCGAAGCTGATGAGTCGACTGCCAACAGACCTGCGAGGGGAGAGGAGGAGGGTGAAATAAAGTCTGAAGCGTGTATAAGGCGTCTAGGTCGCGCTAAAGACATATGGCTAGTTCTGTGCAGTTTTCATCTTTCTCCATTTTGTAGATGAATGTTTCATGAGGGGACAACTGCTCTATTTCTCGACAACAGAACGGTCACTCATCGATCAAAGTGCGGTTTTCTGGTTCATTGCGATAGTAAAATGTATCTCACATATAAGATAAAGAACTCTAAATAATTCAATAAATGATTACCGTACGTTCCGGTGTATAAGACGTGTTTTTATTTTCTGAATTTTTCGTCGGTGCGTCTTATGAACGGCGCGACTTATGTACGTTTTTTCCCCCCCGGGAAAACTGCCGTCAAAATCGGATTCGATGCTATGGCCACGCGAAGCGCGCTGGTTGACGTATGTACGTAATTGCTACTTGTTCTGTGCGCGCTATCGAGGTGCCGGGTTCTTCTCGTGATCGAGTTCCCGAGCGCCGTGCGAGAAGGACGGAGCAGCAACGCAAGCGGCGGCAGGCAGACCGCGAGTCAGCCGACCCCGAATTCGTCGCATCTGCAGATCGCTGTCAAGATACGGTGCGCGCCGCTGCGCGAATTAAGCAGTTGCTACCAGAGTACAACACCCCCTCCCCTCCTCCCTCCCGCGCTACCTTCCCGCTTTCCTCCCTTATGCGCGATTCGGCTCACCGTCGGACGCTTTCACTCGTGCATACAGCGTATGGCGCGCGGGGACGATGTTGTCGCCCTTTATCGCCCTTGGACTTTATGCGGAACATCGCGGCAACCACGACAGCAGAAATGCGCCTGGAGCGGAAATATATGGCACCCATACGCTTGCGCGTGACCCGCGTTCACGGAAAGAAACGTTACGATTTATTTTTTAAATCGCTTACCGAACGAAGGGGTGCGTCTTATACACCGGTGCGACTTATATACGTTTCCTTTTTTTCCGGACAAGCTGCCGGTTTGAGGGGGGTGCATCTTATACAAAGGTGCGATTTATAGACCGGAATATACGGTGGTGATTGCCTATCGTAGGTTGACGCCCGAAAGTAATACATGGCCTATGAAAGACGCCATGTTGGGAGGTTCGGGAATATTTTTTACCATTTGGGGTTCTTTAACGTACACACTACGATTAATGCACGACCATTTATGCATTGAATTCTCATGAGAATGCAGGCCTCGAGATTGGGAATCACACCCGCAACTTCCTGCTCAACAGCAGAAAGCCACAGCCACAGAACCGCGGCATAAACACAGGAACGAATTCTGAAACCTATTTCAGTGCTTGAGGGAGTATGTCGAGGGCTTTTGCGGTACTTTCGAATCTTCTTACAGTTGCCCCAATACATCTAAAGCTTGAAAATTTCTGCAGCATATGTATGATTTCAAACGCACACTTATACGGCAGATACGACGTTTCATCTTGATTTGGGGTTTTTTTTTTTTTTGGCAGACTCCAAACATTTTTGCCCTCCGGCAAGCATGGATAAACTTTCTATTAGGGCGAGTTTGATAATTTTCTTTAGCGCCCCAATTTCCGTGACATTTTTAAATAGCTCGAGCTTGTTCTACTCTGAACGCGCTTTTTTCATACCTGTGCCGTCTGGATACACTAGATAGCTTTGAAATGAGGCATGGCTAAAAAGTGGATAAAGCTACACAGCACAATTAAGAGAACACGAATGGTTCCTCCATAATGAATTTTTGTTCGCAAATCTCGCAGATGGTTTTCGTGAACATAAACGCGGATGTTTTGAGACAACGTTCTTTACTGCATCTAGTAGATGGACCAGCTTCGCTGTTGAAGCGCCTATAATGCAGTTGTTCAGATTGCGGCGCGGAAGCATTGCAGAATGACAATACGTATCACAACAAATATGTATAACAAGCGTGTTTGTGCACTGCTTGTCTGTCAAAGATGCATATACAGTTTTTTTAATATGGCCGGCCTGGTTATAACAAACATCAATGGACATTCTAGACCAGAAACATGGGTGAATTAGCGATTCCAACTTTCCATCTTTTAGTGAAAGCCTGATAGTGAAATCTTTTAGACATTTGTGGAGAATATTGTCATTCATTCCCAATGTTAGACATTGCTCTATTTTCTGGATTACACCTTAAGAAGTACTACATGCGACGAAAGACACGCGTGCAATTTCCGGAGTCCCCACTACGGCGTTCCTCATAATCAGATCGTGGTTTTGGCACGTAAAACCCCATAATTTATTTTTTTGCTATTCGTTATGGCACGGCAAATGCAGAGCTGGCAAAAGCTTATGATTTTGTTCGTTACCACATACCTCCTGCGTGTCCTCTGACTTGTGGCTAGATTTTGATCATCTTCATCACCATCATCATTTTATTATGTCCACTGCAGGATGAAGGCCACTCCCAGTAATCTACAATCTAGAGTGAATACCCGCCTATTTGTACAAGTTGACACCATTTTATTCCTGCAAATGTCCTAATTTCTTTACACCACCTAATTATCTGTCGTCCCCCACTACGCTTCCCTTCTCCTGGCACCCATTCTGTAACTCTAATGTTCCATTGTTTATCTGCCCTACACGTCCTGCCCAACCCCATTCCGTCCTCTTAATGCCAACTAGAATATCGGCTACCAACGTTTGTTTTCTAATCCACACCGCTGTCTTCCTGTCTCGTAACACTGCACCTACCAGTTCTCGTTTCACCACTCGCTCAAGGATACCAGCCCACCGTTATTCTTGCAAATGAAAATGTGCAATCATTGCATTCTACCGGTACTAGCATATCGGGCAGAAACTTGGAGCCTCCAAGTTTACGGTTAATAAAGAAGCTTGAGAGGAAGTTAAGGACCGCGTAAAACAAATCTGCGCTGTTCTTTTATGAAATAGCGCGGAGTTTGACTACTACGATCAGTCAAGCTCAATCGCAGGAATGCTACCGGTCGGCCTTGAAATACATTAAGGCAAAAGAAGAAATGAAAGGCCAGGCGAACGGACCACATCTAATCGTGGAGTGAAAAAAAGGGGGGGGGGGGGGGCTGGGTTATAGGCACTGCTGGTGGAAGCGTTGGCGCAGCAGCAAACCAACCTGTACACATGACATCCAGTTCCCCAGCGGCGATAGATCTCCCTTAAATTGTACACAAGTGCCACATACGCGGCAGCATGCCCAAGCATGACCGTTGGTCGCCCCGTCACACACTCGGACGGTACTTTCATTTGGCACTAAGCATTTGTACTAAGCACGCAACATGGACTGAGAGGTGTGTTGATGGAAACATACTTGGGCCTGCAGTTGTTGCACTCCTCGGACATGAATGCCCCGAGGGCATACCACAGGCTGTTGTACAAGTGGCTGCACGGTCCAGGGGGAGCCTTAGGGGGAGTAGCCACGGCCAGGTTGAGTCGGTTGATGACGAACAGCAGCACGGCGACGGCGACGTAGGCAGACAGCAGGCACAGCCACACCTCCCACGAGAGAGGCCGCAAGAAGCTGAATACGCTGAACACGCTGAGCGACTCTGCCTCGGGCCGCCGCGCTAGCACCGCGAGGCCAGACCTCATAAAGGGCTCACTGAAGTACACGGCTCGGCTTCGCTCAGCCGTAATGGTCAGTGGCGCTACGGCGATATCGGCCTCCTGCGCAGCGAACATGCACGGGTTCACCTTGAGTCGCAGCACCGTCTTATACTTGTAATTTTTTTTTGCTTTAGCTAATGTTTATACGGCTGGTACAACACCAGCCAATTCTTGTAAAACTATTTGTAAGCAGAACTCTTTAGTTACAACTTTTTCAGTTCTTTTATAACTGAACTATCGGGAAAAATGATGTTGCACTGTACTGAAACTAGTGGACCATGCTACGATACGTACAGTCGGCGTCACCTTTTATAGAGCGCAGCAACGGCGACGCTCCGGAGCCAGCCGGCGACGACTCACGCTGTGTCCGACGAGGTGCTGGGCACGTTTGAGCCAAGCAACTACCGTTAGACGTCGCTCCGGAGCGCCGCGGCAGCCGCTGTTCCCGCGCTCTACACAAGAGTGACGCCGACTGTACACTGTAGGTACAGGAGACCCCGTCAAGTGCTGTGCGTCCTTTATCTACTGCACTTCTCTGGAGTAGAGCACTGCACGGGCCGATTTTTGCGGCCCGGGCCCGGCCCGGGCCCGTTTTTACATTGGGCGGCCCGCCCGAGCCCGATCAAAACATTTATGGCGAGACCCGGGCCTGGCCCGGGCCCGGAAATAATCTACGTTACCCGCCCGGCCCGGCCCGCCACCCCTTTACCTTAAGCCCGAGCCCGGCCCGAGCCCGGCTCGAAACCGGCCCGAAACCGGCCCGAAACCGAAAAATACATGTTTTTCAGAGTTGAGAAGCCCGAGAATAACTCGCAGAAAGCCCGAGCCCGGCCCGGGCCCGCGTCAAAAAGCACACGCCGTGCCCGAGCCCGGCCCGAGCCCGTGAAAAAACTGCTCTACCCGGCCCGGCCTGGCCCGTGGGCCGGGCCGGGCCCGGGCTTTCGGGTAAGCCCGAGCCCGTGCAGTGCTCTACTCTGGAGCCTAATAAAATGAGTGAATGAAATCAAATTCACATTACCACTGCAACATATTTACATCGCTGCGCTCTTAGTGTATACGGTGAGTCACACTTTGCAGTTAGATCAGGGCGTTCAAAAAGGCCCATCAGGTGTAGCTCCCATGTTCATGTGATGGCTAGAATTAGAAATGCACCACTATTCATTAACTTACCTTTCTAAGGATCTCGCCAATCATTCCATTCCACCCAGACTGCGAAGACTTGTCTCGAGAACCGTATTTATTGTCCTTGACCAGGCGAATGCTGTACTCTCGGCCCATCGCACGCATCAGCTTGACGATGAGGTCCTTGCAGTAGCCTTCCAGGTTGTCCTCGTCATCAGTGGTATCGTTAGCGTTCTTGTACATGAGGAAAGGCGGCTCCTGTACATTTGTGCACCAGGGAGTAAATTTTGTTCATAGTGTCGTTTTCTTGATATTGCTACAGACCACTCACCAGTATGGTAGTGACTACGAGTTTCTTCTCAGATGGGTCAACCCATGTCGGTGGATATCCCCTAGGATCCGGCTGTTTTATGAAACCCGTTGCTTGAGACCAATAACCAATCTGCGGAAAGAAAAATAACTTGGAAACACCTTATTATGGAAAATTCCTAAGCTTTGTTGAAGCTAGCTCAAACGCTTTCTGCAATGTTTGCTGTTATATGAACAAACAAATGAGATGCAATTACAGTGTTTCCTGTGGGTGGGAAGAATCCTCTGGCGTGGACGCTGTAACCGCCTCTTTCAATGCGGACGCCAAAACTATACTGCAGCAGGTGAGGATCCATGAGTATATTTGGCGTTTTCGCGTAGCCTCCATCGTGGAAACTGACTCAACTCAATGCTGCTAGCTTCATCATCATCATCATCATCATCATCATCATCATCATCATCATCATCATCATCATCATCATCATCATCCGCCTATTTTTATGTCCACTGCAGTGCGCAATAGCAACGATCTCTGCAGCAATCTCCGATTTCCTCTACCTCAGTCTTGCGCTAGCTGATTCCCAAGTTGTGCCTGCAAATTTCCTAATTTCAACACCCCACCTAATTTCCTGCCATCCTGAACTGCGCTGCCCTGGCCTTGGAACCCATTCTGTAACTTTCTGTAACTCTAACGGATTACCGGTTATCTGCTCTACGCATTACATGGCCTCCCAAGCTCCATTTTGCCATCGTAATAGCAACTAAAATATCGGCTACCCCCGTTTGCCTCTCTGGGCCACACCGCTGTCTTCCTGTCCTTTAAAGTTACACCTGATATTTCTCGTTCCGTCGCTCGTTGCGTTGTCCTTAACATGTTCTCAAGCTTCTTTGTTACCCTCCAAGTTTGTGCCCCATATGTCAGTACCGGTAGAATGCTATTATGATTGTGCACTTCTTGTTTTATTTCAACGATAGTGATTAGCTCCCGGCTATTAATTAGCTTAGGGAATGCGAAAAGTATCGCCGCACTTAGCGTGGAATGCT